>NC_039365.1:63257374-63563839 GCF_003573695.1 Papaver somniferum
GTTGAAACATTCCAAATCTCGAAAACCCAAACCTCCAAGAACTTTGTGACATTCCACCACTGGTCGGGGTATTAAGTAAAGTCCCCTTCCTTGTTGCTTCTTCCACCAAAATCTTCTCCGAACTTTCTCCATATCCTTTATTGTTGTTTTGGGTATTTTAAAGACTGACATCTGGTGAAAAGGCATCGCATTCAGGACATGCTTAACCATTACGGTTCTACCATATTAATTCATGAATTTTCCATCCCATTTAATGAGTCTTCTCGTCATGTTTTCAACAAAACTATAAAACAATGTTGATCTTCGCCTGTTGAGAAAAAGAGGAATTCTAAGGTATCTTTCATCCATAGCCATATGTTTCATCTGTAATCTTCTCAATAAAATCCTGCAATGTCTTGAATGTAGATGTTTAGAGAAGAAAACAACAAATTTTTGAAAATTAATCTGTTTTCCGGATGCTTCACTAAAACTGTGAATAACTTGTAATAAGTTGTTAATATTATGTAAATATGCCTATGCAAAAAGAAGGCAGTCATCAGCGAATAATAGGTGAGGTACCTGTGGTGTCTGTTTGCAATCTTTATACCTTGTATTTTGCCATCATGCTCAGCTTTGGCTAAAGATCTTGTGAAAACTTCCATGGTAGGAAGAAATAGATAGGGAGAAATCGATCTCCTTGCCTTATCCCCTGTGTTGGCTTGAAAGACTTGCATGGTGATCCATTCAGTAAAACTTGTATCTCAGAAGTACTTATACATTCATGTATCAGTTGAAAATGCGGGGGTCTAACAACCTCACCCAATATTTCGATTAGCAATCTGTATGGACTAACTCCAATATACTTTTAAGAGAATCAACTAGACAGTTAGACTCAATCTTAAGAAAGATATATCAAAGAGTTAATATCTCAATTTATCGATTCAATCCTTACTCAAGCAAACAAAAATCTGCAAGTCTAATTGAATACAAGAGAAATAACTTGGATGGTACCAAAGACCAATATCCAAGGATCAATCAATTTCAATCAACAACCAAAGGTCGGATTTTCCAATTGATTGATTCAACGCACTACCTGTGATATTTCTATTATATAACAAAATATAGTGCGGAAAAGAAATAACACAGACACTAGAAGTTTTGTTAACGAGGAAGCCGCGAATGCATAAAACCCTTTCTCCTTCAGGACTTCATTTTCTTTCTGAAGACGAATAAGTTCAGATCTGGGTGCTGCAGGAGTTTTGGCCATCTTTCTGACGTTATTCATGGAAAAGACTTTTGGTCCTCCAAGATTGGTTCCAACAGCAATAATGCCAAACTGATTGCAAATCCTTAAGATAAGACAAGGAAAACCAGGAGTCTTCTTTGAAATTTGTCTGACACTTATCATCTGACGAATAATAAGTCCATAAAAATCATTATTTCTCTCTTCCAAAACATAATATACCATTTCTGTAAGAGGTCTGGTCCACAGTTGTCTGTCAATTGTGTTGGGCATCAGGTTAGCTACCGGAAGTTTTCCAGCAACATTGGGGAACAAATCAGCATCATGAACATCAATTTTCCCTTCGTGCCGAGGAGCATTCTTACTCATGAGAAGGTCTGAGAGAGCCTCAGAAGAAGGTCTCAAGTGCTCAGGAGGAGGCAAGATAAAATCACCAGTATGAGGCAAACACATCAATTCAGAAATTATTTGTCGGTTTACAATAAAAGTTATTCCATCGATAATAGTTTTGATGGAGCAGTTGACAGAATCAGGCTCATGGAGGTTTGCATAAAATTGAGTAGTTAGCTCCATGTATGCAGTTCCCATGGGACGATGAACAATACCCCATTCATGATTTTCAAAGAACCTAGATAGACCATCTACCTTGAGAACAGAGGGATTGTAAATCCTTTCCATGATAGGTTTCTTAGTACTATATTATACATAGTAATCACAAGCCTTACGATTAAAGAACCAAATTCTTAAGCTCGGGTCAAGAAATTCTTCTCCACGAATTTGAGTACCCGAACTCTCACCACGATTAGCTCTCTTCATAGAAAACATTTCTGGTAAAGTATGTGAACGAGAAGTTTGAGAAACTTACTTGGTTCGTGAACTGATATTAATGGTGAAGTAATGAAAAAATACCAAGAATAAAAACAGACACCAACCCCTGAAGCAGTTTTTCGTTGCGATTCTAAAGATCCCAAGAACACTCAAAAGGATTGAGCAATGAAGTTGATGAGAATCGAGAGAAACAGAACCTCCCTTTTTGTTTTTTGTTTTTCTTAAACGAACTGAAAAATAAGAAGAGGAGGACGTGGTGGAACCTGAACCGATTGAACATGTTCTGGAACAAGGTTCCAATATGGACAGGTTAGGATAAAAGTGTGTGAGTCACATGTGAGTTGATAAGGGCCCGTTTTTTTGGAACAACGAGGAACATCCTATTTGGAGCAAAACTCAACAAATATGATTATGATTAGCTACATGTGATTAGTTATGCATTGGAGCATATTACACCATGACACCAAGAGAGAGTTTCTTTCCAACAACTCTTACATCTTATCGTGTTGAAAAACACCCAGGAACAACGAATTTCAAGTGAACCCAAAGGATATTGTGTTTATGATTTCTCGTTTTCCAACTTATAAACAATCGTATCTGCAGATAGTTTTTATTACTACGGAGGGAAACTCTTTTAATAAAAAGAGACGTCCTAGCTTCTTCATGAAAGAAGACAATACTACTATCTTGATATGAAGTGTCAGGAATTGAGCATTGAATCAATTCATGTTTTAAGGTGATATACTCAGATGACTGAGATTTAAACTCCTTTTGTAAGTCATTTAGTTTGTTACAACTAATTTGATTACACTGAGGAGGAGCATTGCTATTACTGATTAAAAAATCAATATCAACCTTAACATAGGGGTTATTCATCATAACATGTTTTACCCTGTCAAGAGATTCTTGATTCTTCTGGAGATTCCGATCAACATCAGAAGTTAGGCTATCAAGTTTCGTTTCAATTCCTGAAAAAACTTCAAGGTATTTTAAACCTGGTGGAGGTTTAGACAGAATTTCTTCTACATATTTAATTAAATCAGACACGGAAGAGAATTCTGAAATCCATGGATCTGGTGGTGCATTTATTGAGATGGAACTAATGTCCATAGAGTCAGAACGCTACAAACACAGACTTGTAAGGTCTTAAACGTGTTTTCCTGCTCTGATACCAATTGAAAATACGGGGGTCTAACAACCTCACCTAATATTTCTATTAGCAATATGTATGGAATAACTCCAATATACTTTCAAGAGAATCAACTAGACAGATAGACTCAATCTTAAGAAAGATATATCAAAGAGTTACTATCTCAATTTCTCGATTGAATCCTTACTCAAGCAAACATAAATCTGTGAGTCTAATTGAATACAAGAGAAATAAATTGGATGGTACCAAAGACCAATATCCAAGGATCAATCAATTTCAATCAACAACCAAAGGTCGTATTTTCCAATTGATTGATTCAACACACAACCTGTGATATTTCTATTATATAACAAAATATAATACGAAAAAAAATAACACAAACACCAGAAGTTTTGTTAACGAGGAAACTACAAATGCAGAAAACCCCCGGGACCTAGTCCAGATTGAACACATACTGTATTAAGCCGCTACACACACTAGCCTACTACAAACTAACTTCGCTATAGACTGTAGTTGAAACCCAATCAATCTCACACTGATCCAAGGTACAGTTGCACTCCTTACGTCTATGATCCCAACAGGATACTACGCACTTGATTCCCTTAGCTTATCTCACCCACAACTAAGAATTGCTATGACCCAAAGTCGAAGACTTTAATAAACAAATCTGTGTCACACATAAAAGTCTACGATACTAGATAAATCTGTCCCCCACAGAAATACCTACGAGTTTTGTTCCGTCTTTTGATAAATCAAGTTGAACAGGAACCAATCGATAACCCGGACTTATATTTCCGAAGAACAGCCTAGAATTATCGATCACCTTACAATAATATTAATCGACTAGCGAAACAAGATATTGCGGAATCACAAACGATGAGACGAAGATGTTTGTGACTTCTTTTCTATCTTGCCAATCGGAGATATCAATCTCAAGCCAATATTATGATTGTACTCGGACGATAGATACAACAAGATCAGATCACACAACTACAAGAAAAGTAGTCCGGTCTGGCTTCACAATCCCAATGAAGTCTTTCGGTCGTTAACCTATGTCTCGAGAAGAAACCTAAGGTTAAAGGAGAATAGACTCTAGCTAACACAACTAGTATCACACAGGAGGTGTGGGGATTAGGTTTCCCAGTTGCTAGAGTTCTCCTTTATATAGTTTTTAAATCAGGGTTTGCAATCAATGTTAGCTTAGTAACAAAGCATTCAATATCCACCGTTATATGAAAACCTGATTAGATTCAAGCTGATATCTTTCAACCGTTAGATAGAATCTTAGCTTGTTATACACAAATGAAATGTATTTCATTTAGGTTTGAGTAACTGTACCTAAACGTGTACACTTAGTTGGTTCACAACAGTTAACCAGATGGTATCCATATGAGCACTTTCATATCAACCTTATTCTTCTTTACCACAACTAGTTCAAACGACTCAAATGAACTAGTTAAAGAGTTGTTCAATTGCTTAGATCTTTTGAAAACACAATTGAAACAAAATTGGTTTAATTCACTTGAATCGATTCATGAACATTATAGCCACGGTTTGCAAAGATTGCATTCCTTATAATTTAAATGTTTAAGTTCATGAACTGGCCGATTTGATAAAGTAACCAGATTAAGTATGCGTACGGGTATGCGTACCTAAGCAACCGGATTTGTGTTGGTTTGGTTTCCAACCTCAGCAGAAATTCTCGGGTAGAAAACTTCCGTCAGTATGCGTACGGGTAGCATACTTAAGGTGATTGGTTAAGAGTTTGTCAATTCCCAAACTCAACAGATATACACGGACGTGAACTTCCGCCAGTATGCGTACGGGTATGCATACTTAACCTGTCTCATTCACCAATTTTGTACACACACTTATGCATACACTTGGTTCCCGGTTCATGGATTTATACACTAACGTGCGAACACAATATATATGCTTATATCCAAAGATGTTTACGTAATCTCAACTCTACACTTCAATCATTGAAACATTCTTAGAGGATGTTATATAGTTGTTATTCACAAACTATTTTCCATTAAAGTGATTTTCAAGATATTGAAATGTCAACATGACTTTCGTCATGAATAAAGATGAACTTGGCTAAAGCGAAAGCTTACCAACACATATTTCTAAAAATACATAAGCGAGTTAAACTCGACTCGAAATAGCAAATATGTATAATTGAAATCTATATACTTATACGACTTTTGTCTCAAGAGTAGGAGATAGAGTAGATAGACTTTTGAGTGATAGATAAGTTCAAGTCTCCACATACCTTTTAGTTAATGAAGTTCCACTGGTTCCTTGAGTAGTTCTTCGTGTTCATATGATGATCGCGGTGGAGTCTGGAGCTCAACTACACTTAAGTATCCTAGTTTGACACTTTAGGTATAAGTAGACTAGAAATCAAGACATATAGTCTTGACAACTAAATTTGACAAACAAGCTTGAGATAGCAACGCTTGCGAGTTCGACCAAGCAATGCTCTAACATCAGTGAATAGAATTTACCACAGAAACCAAATCTCTTCATGATTGCATCTAGAAAAGACCATTAAACTCGATCAAAAGCCTTCGACATGTCTGCCTTCCCGGGACGTATGCAGCTTACATTGGTGATATCAGCTTCTCCATCAATGGCTTGAGTCTTAAGGAAATGATTTCGGTTATCAGCTTGTATGTAGAATTTCATAAAGTAATGGGCCTGTAGTCTCCTGGTGCTTGTGGCAACTGAGTTTTTGGAATTAAGCATAGATTTGTTTTATTCATATTCTTTAATATTCTTTCCGAGATAAAAAAGTTGTGAACCATCTTGATGACATCTTCCTTAACTGTGCTCCATTGTGTCTGAAAAATCCCGGTGGGAATCCATCTGGAATCGGCGCTTTCCACGGTTGCATACTCAGTAAAGCTGTGTAGATTTCAGCTTCAGACGGTATCTTGGCTAAAGCTACATTATCCGCTTCTGTGATGCATACTTAAATCAAATTTAGTAGCTCTTCATGCAGATGTGGCTGAGAAGTACTCACGATATTCTTGAAACGGGAAGTAAGCAATTGCTCCAGATCATTTCTGCCCGTACACCAGCTTCCATTTGGTTTTAACAGAGATTCAATTTTGTTTCTTGATCTTATTTTATTAGCTTGGACATGGAAATGCTTTGTATTTTGGTCGACTTCATGGAACATGATATCTCTTGACTTCTTCCTGTAGAAAACTTCTTCCCTTGTGTGCCATTCATTTATTTACTTTGACAACTTTAGCTATAGTATCTTAATTGGTATTACTGTTTGCTTGCTGCAGGGTTGTTAGTTTTTGTTGTAAAGACTTAAGATTATCATTTATATTACCAAAATTGGTCCTATTCCATTTGAATAAGTCTCCCCTAGTAGTATCAAGTTTTTTATCTAAGCTGAACCCCGCTGAGCCACTAAAATGAGTAGACCAAGAGATACTAATTTGGTCAGTACAAGTGGAATCTATCAATCAACACTCAAAAATTTTCCAGTTCCTAGAGTTTTTAGTCTCATTTGGATAGAATTCTAGGTATATGGGACAATAATCAGAACCTAGGAAAGGTAAGTGTTTTAAACAGGAATCTTGGAATTATAAGATCCAATCAGGATTTATCAGGGATCTATCCAATGTAGATTTAACAGGACCAGTTCCATGTTTGTTGCTGGTCCAAGTGTATTGATTACCATAGAATCCTAAGTCACTTAAGCCAGTAATGTGTATCAACTTAACTATTTTTGAAGTTTTTGAAGAACTACCAGAAGAGCAAGCTCTTCATCAGCATGCATGGTGACATTTACGTCTCCTATTAAGACCCCAGGGGCATCAATGTTGTAATTTTCATAAGAAGTATTGATGAAATTCCATTGAGTTTTCCTTTCTTGTGGGTATGGGCTACCGTAGACACAAGATAAGAGCCATTGTGGCTTAGCAGGATCGCTTTTAACTAGGCAGTGGATCATATTCCTATCATGATAAATAATGTCCAAGGTAAAACCATCTTTCCAGAGAAGACAAATATCTCTAGCCCTTCCAATGGAGGGGACGTAAAAAGTGTTTGGAAAATTCAATGGCTTAGTAAGGAGCATGATTTTATCTGAGTCTATCTTTGTTTCTTGCAAAAAGACTATGTCAGAATGAAGCATCTTATTTAGGTCACCTGAATAATTTCTAGTTTCCTTTGAATCATAACCATTGCAATTCCAAGCAATGTTCATGATGAAAAAAGATTTGATTTTTTTAAGCAAACAAAATGACGGAGCAAAACAAAATAATCTAAATGTATGTGATAGTAGTGTACCTGTGCAGTTTCACCATAAGAATCTTTTGTGGCCTCAGCTTGCATTGTTATAGGATTATTGTAGACCGTTCCTTGTGCTGTGATGATGTCAACACTAGTAGACATGGCCATCTTGTATTGTGTGGATTAACATGGATATTGTGTAGATGCATGTTCTTGGTTGAGTTCAGAATTCTGCATTCTCTTTGACTGTATTTCTGCATCAATATCATTTTCTTCCACCGGATTCTCCAGAATAGGATCAACAGTACCTCTTTCATCATTTCCTTCATAAACATCACCTTCCTATTGAAGTAAGGCCGCATATTCAGCTGTTGTTAAGTTATCCAAATAGAGCAGATAAGTTGTCTCAGCGCATTTTTCATTTTGGTGATCTATGATGAAGCATTTGTCATATATATTCTTAGGTTGTAGTTCCATGGTAACGGATCCACACATATTACCCTTCAATAATTTTCCACAAACCACCACGATGTAATGGTTTTTAAGATCTATTTTTATTCTGCACTTGATCGTATTCCCACGTCTTGGCCTACAATTCTCTGGAGTTGTTGAAATCTTCCTCCCTATGAAACCAATAGCCTCATCAATAACCTTAACATTTAGATGTTCAAGTTTCATATACTTGAACTGTAGGTTAAATTCTTGATGTGGAAAAACATAATCTGTTGCTTTAGTTCCAGCAAAAAAAATTTGAACAGCAAATAAAGCTTCACCAACAATCCAAGGACCATTTCTAATAACTTCATCTCGCTCTTCTTCATTGTTTAACCTGATAAGCATGGGGTTGTGACCCATCACACGTATTTTCTTATTCTTGTATTTTCTCCACGGTGAGTTGATCTCCTCTTTGATGACACTCATCTTAATTTTTTCCTTAAACATGAGTTTCCCTAAAATGGCATACAACCATGAACACGCAGCTTCACTGATTTTTGAAGAGGAACAACAACTCTTCTTCTTTCTGTTTGAATCTCTAAGGAAGCATTCCTCAGTTGTCTAGAAGTATATTGATTCCATTGGCACTACTGTTGGAACTGGTATCCATTTCTTGGATTTTTTTGATATATGAAAGAAGAATTGGTTTAGAAACAGGATAACTGATCTCAATGAGATATTTGAATGAGTTTTAGGTATAAATATCCTGAAACAGAATCTTTTGAAGTAAAGGATGATGACTCGGATACAATATAAAATCTTCTAAAAGATAATGAGAATATTGGATATGTTTTTTTTGGCAATGCTCATTGATATAGGAATAATACTTAATCAAGGATTGAATTGTGTTGCCTCCTTTGAAAATATTTTCCCGGGTATGAATTTTATATTTTTGGAAGTATTTGTGTAGGGGAAAAAAGATTGTATATGGAGTAATTATTGTGCACAAATTTCGTGCGGATTCTGAAATTTCGACAATTATCATACATGATTTTAGGAATGAAAGCAGGGTTTTGATTATTTTTTTTTGAATGAATCAGTTCTTTTTGAATGTGCTGATGATCATGATTATCATCAGAACTGGATCTACTGAGGTTTGTATGGGTAAGAGATGACCCTAGTCTACTAGTAAGTATCATCACAGCCATGATGATGATTTGCACCAGTGCTTTCCACACCACTGTTACTATTTCAGAAGAATGCATTTTCTGAAACTCCACCACAGGATACCACAAAAGATTTCTAGAGGAAACTGCACGTAGAAAAATTACCACTTCATCGGAGGGATTAGAACAGATTAGCTAAACAACAAAGAACTAAAAGGAAAATTAAAAACAAAGTCCTAATCTAACAAAGATAAAGGGGATAACTAGTAACTAAGAAGATACGTGATTGATTCATAAAGATGATTCCACAGTATCCAATGAAGTCAATCAAAAAAATCTAAGAATAAATTTTTATTCGAAAGCATGAGTCCTAAAAATTTATGAAATAACAAAGATTCATAAGATGATTCCACGATATCTACTGAATCTAATCAAAATATGCATAAAACTATTGGAAAATCGAAAGCATCCTTCAGAGCAGGTTTAACTCACGCTATCAAAGAATTCTTAATCATAATAGAAGATAAACCACTGTTTTTCACAAACATTGAAGAAGAAGTTGAAGGCGCTGATATTACCTACGTGTGAAAAGTATTTGTTATAAAAGACACAAATACAAAGATTTGGAATCTATATTACACTGATATTTCATCGATAATATCCCCATAAAAAGTTAACCCGTATATTAGTTCCGACGGAGACAAACCAATATCCAACATTGATTCTATTGGGATTCTTTGCAACTCAAGAAGTTATCTGTAACTTCTTTCTTTCTTCTTTTTTGTACTCTTGAGAATTGTACAAGTCTTTTTGTACCCTCTCTTTTTTTTCAATCAATCTACTATTTTTTACGGATCAAAAATAAAAAACATATTGACTCTAATGGTTTATCCCAATAAAAGAGTTCAAATTGTAATAGTTTTAAAATACAAAGGATACCTCTGTCAAATAAACATGCAAAGGTCCCGTGATGGGATCTCAAAGGGCTCAATTTTTCTCACTGTCTTTCTTTGGTTTTCCCCTTTATTTCATAAACATTTAACTATGCTAATTGGACCCGCGAATACATTACCAGTTTCTTGAGGCCTACCCCGAGAAGGATAAGATGAAGTTGTAGCAAAGCTAAAGACACCCAAATTCACAAGTAGGATACCAATTAATAACGTTCATTTGTTTCAAGAAACATCTAACCTTGATTAAAAACTATTGATTGCGCATGTACATGCGTCTAGTCGTCTAGAGCTAGTACTAATTACAATACTCTCTTTAGCAGCGTCAGTGCCCCTGCCAACCGACGTCCCCAACTAGAAACTTGATAATGCATATCTCGAATCATGAAATATTACATTTGTGAGATGGTGTTACGTACATCCTACTATCCCAGCAGATAAGCAGTGACGACACCCATACAATTCATGTTACTCGTTAATAACGAAAAGTGCAGCCCTAACACAAGTATTGTTTTAAATATGTGAGTCAGTCAATGCCTTGAGTGACCTAAAAAACGAAAATGACACATGCACCAAAGAGAATGCGCCGAGTGTGCACCGTGTGAGTGCACCGTGTGAGAAGATGATAGGGTCCACTTATGCCCTACCGCTATCCCAATGTAGAAAAGAGACATTTGAGATCGTCAGATTCCTCTCGGTGCCCACCTTCGGTGGTGGATGTAGCAAAGCCCCCTAAAGAAAGTAGGTTTTGGAAAATTGAAGTTAGCACAGAACAAAATCATACCTAAAGTTATTGTCAGTATCCGAGAATGAGTTCCTATGGGTTTCAATTCGTTAATGTGACACGACATAGAAATTCAAGTTGATGACATCAACGATGATGTTGACTTAGACAACGGCAGTGGTACGGTACTGAGTGCTCCTTCAGTCAATTCATTTTTCTCTCCCGATTTCGTGGCCCATCTAGAAGACCGCCATAGTTGACTCCGTTTTTAGGTGTTTTTAAAACGGCCCGCGAGTTATAATCCCAAAGGTGTCATTGTCCATCCACAAAAATGAAAACAAAATTAACACAAAAATCCTAAGAAAAATAAAGTAACAAAAAAAACCCCAAATTTTAATATTGGTTTCATCAAATTTTTGTTTTATATCAATTTTGTTTTAAAAAGCAAAACAAGTCATAAAAATCCAAGGTGACCATACTTGTGGTACAAAAACCCCACTCAAATATTGAGATTCATTAAAACTCCATCTTAAACTAAATTGATATAAAAACTCCAAATTTTAAAAAATTGGTACAAAACCCCAAATTTCAAAATTGGTTTCATCAATTTTTATGATGAAACCAAAAATTGGTTTCGTCAAATTCTATGAGGTTTCATCAAAATTTTGTTTTTTGGAGTTTTTGTATTATTTTTGTTTTGACGGGGTTTCTGTGGATGGATAGTGACACCTTTGGGGTTATAACTCGCGGAACATTTAAAAAGAGACTAATTAAGGCCTAGAATCATCCAACATTGTCCTGTTAGGGACACTATGCCGACAAACAAACCGGCTCTGGTTTGAAAGGGCAGAGCCTTTATTTTTCCGGCACATGGTCCACCGGACTACATACGAATTCCAGTGCTTAATGTGTTACGTCCTCTGCTGTGCCTGAAATTAACTTTTTTTTTGATACGCTAAAGCCGAACCCATGCCCCTACCCAAATCCAGCCAGTTGGACTAGCCCCACTGCTAGACCCAACCCCGCCAAACCCATCTATACAACTAAATACAAACCTCTACTACGGTGGGGATCGAACCCCTGACTTCCTCCTTACTGGAATTTTGATAGGATACCACTGAGCTATGCTCGTGGACCCTCCGAAATTAACATTTGATGTGTGGTGTTATATTATGCAAACAAAACAAACACGAAGTATCAGGTTATATTATGTCAGCGCATTTATTTATGTTTTTTAAGTTAAAAATATTCAGATATTTAATTGCATAACGGGTACTTTAATAGTTTTGAAAACCAGAGAAATTTAGTTGCTCCAGAGAAAGAATGGCTCCGGTTCCCGGTCAGACGATTTCTCTGGCGAGTGAAAACTAGAGAAATTCTCCAGATTTACTCGAGCTTTCTGCATTTTCGTGATTCTCCTTTTCGATTTCCTTTTTTTTAGAGTTTCTATTATTTTTCCACGGCTTTTTCCTCTTCTCGTTTGTTTTAGGATTTTTCGTTTTCTACTTTAGGGTTTTTCTTCTTCCCAATGCCGAGACGTACCAGGTCTTCTTCTCGGACTCAGGTTGGTTCTGCTGTCGCTCCCCTAGACTTAGTTGTCCCATTGTCTTCTTCAAAAGGTTACTTCCATTGTCCCTTGAAGGGTTTTCATGGCTGTGGTGATGGTGTTAATGGGAGGGGATATGTGAAAGGTTCGTTCATTCGCCATGTGCAGGACAAACACTTTTCTAATGATGTTGACAGAACCTTCTGCAGAGACCTTTTTGCTTCAGATGCTTTGGTCTATCAAGCCTGGGATGATATTCTTCATCATCTCAATATGTGGTTGTGTTGTAAATGTTTACATTTGTATGCCTGGAAGCTGTCCTGCAAAGGTAAAGATGGTTCTATCCACGGTGAGGTTATCAATGGAGCTGTAGAGGATACTTCCCACGTTATCCTTGGCTTGGCTGCTCTTGTACCTGCTTTACCTGTTGTTGTTCCATCGCCGGTTGTATCTGCAGTTCACGATTCAGTAAGTGAGGCTGAATTTTCTTTGGAACTGTTACACTCGGTGTTTCAGAGACGGGTCACTAATGTTTCCTGTATCCCTTTCCAGTGCAGGTTAGCCTTCTCACGGACACTTAAGCTGTGTCTTGACAGAGTCACAGCCATCCCTGGTAATACTGCAGCTTGGGTAAGGCTTTTCCTTCTTCCCATGATCATTTTGCAAGTCTTTCGACCTAAGAATTTTACAGAGGAGAACCCAAGTATCCGCATGAAGCTTCAAGCCAAAGCTATCAACCAATCCCTTTCGGATTGGAAGGACATCAGTGGTGGCTTAGCTTTAGTCCGTAAGTTGATCCAAGACCCTTTACCTGTGTCAAGGAAACAACCATCTAAGAAGAACCAGGATGCTTCTAATCTGAATGCATGTAAGAAAAAAATTAGTTGCGGTCACTTTTCAGCTGCCATTCGGGTTTTATCTTCAGACGGCATTGCACCTCGAGACGAATCCACCCTCGCTGAGTTGCTGTTGAAACACCCAACAGCCTCACCCCCTTCCATTCCACCTGAACCAGTTAGTGTTGACTCTTTTTTTGGATTCCAAGGCAGTTTTGGGTGCCATTAAGAGTTTCCCTAGAGGAACTTCTTGCGGTCGTGATGGTTTGCGTGCACAATACTTAACAGATGGTTTGAGTGGGGCAGCTTATGCGGTGGCGGATGATCTGTTAACTTCCATTACAGGTGTTGTCAATTTATGGTTGGTAGGGAAATGCCACAGTGAGTTAGGCGAGTTCATAGCTAGTGCACCCCTAACTCCACTTTTGAAGCCGGGTGGCGGACTTAGGCCAATAGCCGTTGGTACCATTTGGCGTAGACTAGTCTCAAAGACAGCCACTTTGTCTGTTGGTAAAGCTATGACTTCTTATTTGGGTGATCACCAATTCGGTGTCGGTGTTCCTGTTGGTGGCGAGAGTATTTTACATGCTGTAAATAGCTTACTGGAGCTGAAAGGTCAGTCCGTCGGTATGTCAATGCTGCTTGTTGACTTCTCCAACGTCTTCAACATGATTATCCGGTCTCACCTCATTAGAGAAGTTCGTTTACGTTGTCCAGGTATTTCTCGTTGGGTTGAGTTTTGTTATAGTAAGCCTGCTAGACTTTACTATGACCAATACATTTTGTCCTCAGCCTTAGGTGTTCAACAAGGGTACCCCCTCGGTCCGTTGTTGTTTTCCTTGACGCTCCATCCTCTTGTGCAAACCATTGCCTCTTAGTGAAAACTTGATTTGCATGCTTGGTACCTTGATGATGGGACCATTATTAGAGACACTCTTGAAGTATCTAAGGCTCTTAAGATTATTGAGTCTGAAGGCCCAGCTAGAGGCTTACAACTTAATATTAAGAAAACGGAGGTCTTTTGGCCAACTGTTGATCCTAGAAGCTTTGATGTGGATGTTTTCCCTCAAGATATCGGTAGACCTACTACTGGTGTTAAACTCTTGGATGGGCCAGTGAGCTTAGATTTGAATTTTATCAGTGACATAGCCGTGGAAAGGGTTCACAAGACCATCCACTTAATGTCCTACATCAAAAAACTCAAGGATCCTCAGAGTGAGATGTTACTGCTTCGCAATTGCACTTGTGTGTCAAGACTTTATTTTTCTATGCGCACCACCAACCCAGCAGCTCTACAACTTGCCTCGGATTTATTTGATGATCAGTTATCCCAGTACTTGAGACTTTTGGTCACGGGTGATGGTGCGGGTTTCAGGCCACTACAACAACGTATTGCTACTCTCCCCATCAAGGATGGGGGATTTGGTATTTGCACTATGGCAGATACTCGTAACTACTGCTATTTGGCTTCTCAGGTTCGGACTGTTTCGGTTCAAAAAGCGATCCTTGGTAATTTATTCTATTCAGACAAAAGTTCTGCATTTCAGTCGGCTCTTCAGAACTTAATCCAGGTATGTGTTTTACCTTCTAATTTTTGCGTTGATGATGCTGCCCCCCCCCCCCCCCCCCTTCTATGCACTCCCTGACAGTCACCTATTTCGCCGCAATTAAGAAGCAAATCCTAAACCAATTTACTATGTCTGCAAGAGATTCCATTTTGTGGCAGTGTAACCGGGTTAAGCATGCTCAAGATTACCTTTTGGCCGTACCCATTAGTGGCCTCAATAAATGCCCTGGTCCTAAACAGTTTCGGGCAGTTGTTTTTTATCGACTTGGTATCCCATTGTTTGTTCAAGGTGGCCTATATTCTAGTTGCAATAGACCCATGAATATCTTCGGTGACTACGCCCTTCACTGTGCCAAGGATGTTGGGATAAAATTTCGGCATGACCAGGTGCGAGATGTAGTCGTCGATATTTGTTACAAGGTTGGTGTGCATGTGCTCAAAGAAGCGGATCTTGGTCTTTTGTCTGATGATAATAAAGACTTAACCCCGACGGACATTCTTGTTCTTTATTGGGCGAATGGCCAAGATGTTTGTATGTACGTTACAGGAGTTTCTCCTTTCACAGGTGATGGTGTCCGTTCTTTTGTCCCTGGCCAAGCTATTGCCAATGTTGTTCAATGGAAACGTAACAAGTACTTGGATCAATGTGTCTCACACGACTATGGGTTAGGTGTCTTGGCTTTTACCATGTTGGGGGAATTAGGAGATGATACTTTATGTTTCTTTAAGATATTTAATAATTTTCTAGTTAGTAATGATGTCAGTAGAGGTGTAGGGAAATTTCTTTTTTATAGACTAGGCATTGCTATCCAAAAAGAGGTTGGTGCTCAGCTTGTTGTTAGGCTACCAACTAAAGTTTTGTACGATTCTATTGATTGATGTTGTTAATCCTTATAAGAATATATATAAATTTAACTTGTTTTGAAATATTTCATTTTAAATAAATTAAAACTGAAAGAAAAATTAGATATCAGGCAAGCGAGAAACAAACTGCGCCGCAAGCCCTATTTTAAATACTTTAACGAATTTTTAAGATAATTATATAGTAATTAACAAAACATACCAAAATTTTAAGCACAACCTTATGTACTCATTTGAAGTTGGGGTGCACGTTATTCCTTTTATTAGGTTCTTTAGTTAACTCTGATTATTTATTTTTTATTATATTTTGAATTTTATAAATGTAAGTGTGCATTGGAGTCGGAGAAAATTTAGGTGAAAATCTAAATATATTTCATTTCCATGTGTTTTATTTTTATTTTTGTGTTTTCTCTTCCCTCTCTAGTGTCTTTTTTGATACTCAACGGCCTCAATCAAGATGACTAAATAACTATATCTTATTGAGTGGGCCAAAGTGCACCCATCTAATTCGGGGTGCACATTCCTCCCTTTGTTATAGGTTGATCACTAACTCTGGTTATTTGTTTGGTTTACTGTTTTTAATATGATACTTAGATAAATTACATTGGGAGTTGGTGAACTAAAAGAATTAAGGACATATTTATACCTCTCTCTTCTTCCTGTTTATCTATGTCTCGACTTCATATTTTCATCATGGCTCTCTAAAATTACCAAGTCAGTCTCTAATTTCTGCCTCCTATTTTCCCCAAGATCTCTTTTAACCCTATGTAATTTTTCTTCTTCTTCTCTATTATAATACTGGTCTTATTAATTACTTTGTTTCTTACCTTTGATTTTACTTCCTTAATATCTTTGATTTTACTTCTTTAATCCTGATCAAATAATTTCCAACCTAATTAAACAACCAATAATTTCACACTGTTTACATAAATTCTAACCTAAACAACTACTAATTTCACATGTATCACAGTGGTATAGTGAAATCTTGAATGAGTATTTAAATTAAACATAAGAACTGCATTCAACAACATCTTTCACAATTAATACATGATAATTTTTCTTTCTAAAAGAAAGACTTATTAGATTCTCGATCTTTGTGTAAAAACACTAGTAGAACTGAAACATGAGGACCATCAGTAGTATGTTATAATGAAATTACAGAGAAATTAAAACCACATTACTACAGTTGTTGATGTTGACTCATTAAAAACCAGATACCAAATGAGGAACAACATATCAAATGGATAATTTGCATCTGAATGTTCAATGAGATTTGATACCTGATTCCAAAACTAGGTATACTGTGATACGAGTTTGGATTTAGGATTAGATGATGATCTGAAGAATGAGGGAGACTGCAATGATGGTTAGATTAATTTCCCAATTAGTTTGATTGTTGATAATGGAAAATCTATGGATATGCTAGCCAAAAATTATTCATTTACTATTAGTGATCCCTTTAAAATAGTTGACTATTCTGTAATCTATGAATTTCAATTGGGTTTGTCCATTTAATACTTGACATACTAGCCGTTGAAGTAGATGTAACATGTTTAAAACAAGAGATAAACATGAAGAAGAGAGGGGTGTAATTTTTTTGGTTTACCAATTCCGGATGTAATTTTTTATAACTAATATAATACTAAAAATAACAAATAAAATAAATAACAAGAGTTAGTAATCTACCTTTAATAATGGGAGGAATGTGCACCTTGGGTTAAAGGGGGTGCATGTAGACGGGTTAAAGGGGGTGCACGTAGACGCACTTTTATTTCAACATTCAACATAAATTAGGTTTAAAAAGACACGTCTTAAATATTTTCTTAACCAAGGAAAAGATCAACAAATTAGAAGTAACTGCAATGTTGATCGTCAACACAAACGAAATTTAGTAATAGCCAAAAATTAGTGAAAGAATTATATGCTTTGGAAAATTAATCAGTCTTTCTTTTTTATTGTTTTTGTACTTAACAAAACTTAAAAGCAATCATCAGAAAAGCAAAAATTATCCCAAAAAACTCTTTGTAAATTAAAATTTTCATTCAAAATAGTTGCGCTCTCTATGCAAAATTGATACGTCTATGTTTTACCTTTAATGAACCATATTCTTTTAATGCCAATACTTATTCCTCTTATATCAAAAAAAATCCCATTTCAGCACAAGTTACCAAATCATTTTAAGAAGATTCACAAAATCGTTCATGTTTAACTCACTTTACACCTCTAAGGATTTATATGATCGAAGAGTAGTTGACCATGAAAATTTGTAACGAGGAATTTGGTAACCCATGCAACTTGTACTTTTCAGGTTGAAATCTAGAACCATTATAATTTAGGGATATTTAGATTTTGAGTCTAACTTTGCGATACACGTTGCATTTGAGTCCCAGAAAGTTCAGTATTAAAATTTGGGTCTCAGTCAAACAGAGAATTATAGTTGATTATTCACCAACAATTAAATTATTAATTTTAGTTAAGTAAAAAAAAAACTCTCTAAAACCTTTTTCCTCACACTGGACTTAACAAATTTCACTCTCCAACTGTTAGAGCATAGCTCGATTGAACCCACCAAGCGTTGGTATGTCAAGTTTGGTTGTCATATTTTAGTGAACCAAAACTCATTTAAAGAGTCGCTTGATTATTTACTAGAGTCAACTTCGTATAGGTTAGCTAGAAAGTTATTAGGATATGAGACATACAAGTATTACTCGAAGACTTGAAGAATGTGAAGAAGTAAAGAGTTACAACGACGGCATCATCCTTCCTCTTGAGGTTAGTAATATTTTGACTTGAACTGTTTCATTCCTAGCATATCTTTCAAGTCGTGCTATATTGAAAACATAAATGCGAAGCTGTGAATGAGTATGCTCTAGTTATACGTTGTATTAAGGAATTATAATACGAAGTATAACGCCTATCTTTTGAACTTCGTATATAAGACATCGACATAGTCGTATGAATGCTATTGTGATTATGTGTATAGGTATGGGTGAATATTTCGTCCTAGGAAACAATGTTTTACATTCGTTTAAAAGAAGAACATTCATAAACTTGTTTTGTGAATCGAAAGGGAAATCGCTAGGCTTATTGGTATTGTTATTCACTGCAAATCTTTGGATTACCAATATGTGTGTTTAGTATAAACGCTCATAACTTGTTTATGTATATTGGTAAAATTATTCACAATGCCCGACTTATGTATCGGTATGACTTTTATTAGTGAAACTAATCTTAAGTAATCACCTGAGATGGTACGATCGATATTTGTAATTGGTGTGACCATTCCTAGTCATTGGGTAACCGATCCTAGAACTTGGTGGGACTAATCACAAGATGTGTAATCCATCCTTGTAGTAGGTTAACAAGTTTTAGTAATTAGTGTAACCGATCCTATAACTTTTGCAACCAATCACAAGTAAGTACCATAGATAAGTGGTAACCGATCCTGGTATTTAGTTAGTTATTTTATGGAAACTAGTGTAACCAATCCTAGTAGCCACTTGGAGGTAGAACCGAACTTTGTTTGGTAGAACAGTTAAACCCATGAATGGTGATTGAATGTTTTTGATCAATCACATAGTTCTTGGAAATCAGATGAACCAATTCTAAACTCATTTGGAAGTGTGGCAAATCGGCTCCAAGATTGTAAATATGAAAAATGATTTACAAAGTAAAGATGTCGACATACTTCGAACATGTGTAGTAATTCTTATCTATTATTGTTCAAAGATATTCCTTAATAACTAAAGGAGAATCCCGGATCGAAATAAATTGAGAATCTTTTAATTAAGGTTTTTAGTTTTATATGCTTTTAATTTCCAGCAATTAAATGCATATCTTTAGAAAATAAAAATTGGCAATGTTACTAATTGAAGATTTTCTACTGAGATTTCGGTCAATATTTGGACAGAGCATTTCCAGGAATTATGAAAATCGATTTTGGCTTTATTGCATATCTTTGAGAATATTCGGTTTTGGAAATTCCTTGGTGTCCAAACTTCCTTGGTCTATAAATATTAAAGTTTGCATTTCGAGCAAACTAATCCTCAGAGCCAGCAAAACTACCTAGTTGTGTTGTTACTGGTGGAGCCGTCTATTCGGAGAGGAAAGTAACCTAATTAGGCGAAATCTCTTATGACCGCTCGTTTTAAAGACTTCTTTGGGATTGAGAAGACCTACGAGTATTGTTGGTGGGAAACTAGATAATTGGTTTATTATTAGTTTTTTATTGATTTGATTGACTAACGGTTTTTGAACTTTGATTGCACCTAGTTTTTTTATGCTTGAGAATCTTCTCTTCTTATATAAGATTCACTTAAACTAGATTGAAGTATCGACGGGGATCTTTATACTGTTTGTCGATCTAAAGACGTCTTGTGATAATCTATTGTTAACAGACTCCGTTCTGTGTGTGATTGATCACAAGAGATTCAAGTTGTTTGTATGCAGGTGTTTATTAAAGATCTAAGAAGATTTGAAGACAAAGAAGATTTGAGTTCATAATCTTTGGTGTGCACAAAACTTGATCGGCTGGGGATCCAACTATAATCGGTTTATCTTTTGATAGATTGGATTTATTAGTTGTTTAGATGCATCAATATTTAGTATCTTGATCAGATCCTATTATTGATTGCATAGTCTAAACAATTACTTTGGTAGTTGTTGAATAGATTGATCTAAGAACCCGACAAAGGAGTTTATTGGGATAAATGGAAGAGACTTTTATCAAACTCATATCACGTTGTTTGAAAAGAGTTGTTACCGAACAAATTTGTCGTTCCTTTACTGTTTGGAATACGAACCAAAGTAATTTTTCCAAGTGCGTGACTTATTGCAAGTTGGAGGCGCATGGATACTGAGGGAACTAGGTGAACTATAGGTTTAGTTGCTTGGTGTCAACTATACGAATTAGGTTTAGATTTTTTATAGAGGCTTAATTTTGAGAGTATTCAATTTTGGACAAGGTCCCGGGGTTTATCTGCATTTGCGGTTTCCTCGTTAACAAAATATTGCAGTGTCTTTTACTTTTCTATTTCCGCAATTATAATTGTTTTTATTATATTTAGAAGTAAAATACACAAACGTTAATTCCTAATTACTTGATAGTAATCCTATAGTGTTTGGTTAAGTTCGAACCTATTATCAAGTAATCATACTTCGTTGTTGTATTGTCTCGATCTTGTATCCATAGTCAATCACACAAGTTATCTTGTTGTCGTATTGTCTCGATCTCGTATCCATAGATGATCACACGAAGTGTGAACCGATTCGTTGTATTGTCTCGACTCAGTCCATAGACAATCACTTTCGGAAAAAGGACTTACAGGTGGAAAAGTTTTAGATTGAGGTATGTTTGGGTACCCTCATATTTTCAATTGGTATCAGAGCAGGAAAACACGAAAAGATCTAACAATCTGTGTTTGGTGCGATCCAACCTATATGAATTGAATCTAATGGCTGATTCAGTTAACGTAAGTCAAGATGAAAAATCAACACTTGAGAATAACATCTTCTGTGAATCTACTGAACAGGCTGACCCCTATAATGTTCTGATGATTGGCAAACCTGCCTTGAAAAACAACTTGATGAAATTTCTGAAGATGGTGACTCAGAAATTGATCAAGATGTTGAAAAAGATATGTTATAATTATATTCTATATTAAGTTTTATTTATACAAGAAAACTATGTATCTCACATGTGATTGAGCTCATTGCTCCTCTCTGCAGAGAAAATAAAAAACTAATAAAAAATTTCTCTGGTTTCTTCTATGGATATCAGAATTCTAGATATCTGCTTAAGGAATACAAAGAAAGTCTAAACTCAAAAATTCTTGAGTTTGAGAATCTCAACAGGAAACATTACTTGTTGAATAACAAACTTGTTGAGACATAAGCAAGGATTGATTCTCAACAATTAACAAGTAAGGAACAAAATGAGTCTGATTCCTTCAAGAAAAATCCTCTTAAGGACCAACTAGCCGAAGCTCTCGAGAAAATCAAGATCTTAGAAGAGGAATTTGTAAGGGTAAGAAAACTCAATGATAGCACAATCAATTTATATTCCATGTTGGAGGCAGTAAGAAGTCATGGAGACAAACGTGGATTAGGATATGATGGAATTGATACTTCGTCAATCAAGAAGGAAGTAAAATTCGTAAAGGCTGTTTGCTCCTCCACTCCAGAAAATCCACCTGAACAAAATTGTGTGCCTGAGTCACTTAAGTGCTCAAATGAGATTCTGACAGAAAACATCTCCGAAAGCAATCATGGGAAGATTCCAACTAAGGATCAACATACTAACCGAACTCATAAAGGTAAAACTAAAAACTTTACTCCTTTCAATAAGCATTGTTATTATTGTAGAGATAAAGGCCATGTGCAAAGGGATTGTAAAATTCGAAAGATGCAAAACACTCTATCATTTGTATCTAAAGAATTGAACATATTCATCTCCAAAAATCTCTCAGATCATATTGTCCAGTGAGACAAACGAATTATTACAAGAATTCAAAATCATACCCTAAAAGAAACATTCCTAAAAGGAAAAATAATAAAAAAGGATAACACCTTTATCAATGGGGGTATGAGATCTGATGTTTCAAAGTGAGAAGATGCAATGTCGATAGAAATAAGGAACCTTTATTCAAAGTCCACCTACAAGTGGATACCAAAATCCGAAAAGGTACCAAAAAGGAAGTCATCTAAAACAAATTCTAAGAGAAAAAATCCTGTTGTAATCTTAGACAAAGATGACTATGAAAGTCTAGTGCTTAGACTCAAAAAGGATCTAGAGATATCCAGTAATGTCAATGTGCAAATATCTTTCGATGATCTGCTACACTGTAGAAAAACAAAAGGAGGGTTAACCAGGACTCCACGACTTCAAAACTTGCGATATCTTCTTTGCATGTTTAGGGTAAGTTTTTGTTTCAGTATTTGTTTAGGGAAGGTTTTCTAATTAAGTTGCAGCCTTGAAAAAGGAAAAGAAGGGATTATAAATAGGTCCGATTATACTCTTGCGATATCACAATCTTGTGATACAATGCTTTCTCCATATGTAGATAGTGAGGAAGACTTAACAGAAGAAATTTCGAATATAATTAGTTCGTGCAGTTCCTTGCCTCGATCAAAAAACTTACATATGATTCCCTTCATCATGGGAGAAAAAGAATGTAATGATGTTATCTGTAATTTTTGTGTGGAGAAGATTGAAAGAACTCTTGATTCTAGTTCCACATATTATGAGAAAATAAAAAATGGACTCTGTTCCGAATATTGTTCCTTTCCTATCAATACATATCTCTCAACCATTCTTTCCCAAAATATGTTTGAGGGGACAATGAAACTCATTGGAAGAAGAGATCTTCTTGGCGATGATACAGCTGCAGCTAAGATGAGTATCTATGGTTATGAAAATTCTATTGCTAATTATAGATGGCCTGAATACCTTGGATAGTTTAAAAGAGGTCTAGAATACTCTAAAAGAGATCTAACCGAAACCGAGATACTACAAAAGGAATTCTCGAGTAAAGCATGCAGAGCTAAAATAAGATTAAATTCTTATTTGAAATTAGGCTACTTTATGTAAAGTCTATTATGAATAAAAAAATATTATTTATGAATAAAATTATTATTTTATAATTTTTCTTGTGATAGTTTTCGATTACATAGCTTGTGCTTGAATTCTTTATATTATTGCTATGTGTTTATGGGATGTTTGATTTCGGCTTTCATAACCTTGATATTCGATCTCATATTGTGTGAACCCGTATAGTTTGGTTGACTTTTTGGTTTAGCGGGATTGATGTAAGGACCCTCAAGCCCGTCAACATTATTAGACCAGTCAAGAATTGATCTAGCGATAATCAAGAGACGAATCAACCGTTATTTACTCGACTAGTTTAACACGAACATTAATTAATATAAATTAATCTAACAATAATTTAGATAGTAAACTTGTATCACTATATAGATCTTGAAAAGTTACGTGAAATAGACTACTTGAACGTGTCAATCGGATACCAGATGAAGAAGTTTTCATCAGATTATTATGAAGGGCAAAATAGTAATTTCATACTTAGACCGTCCTGGCTGCCCTTATCAGTTTCATGGGTGCCTTCATATTTTTAGTTGGACTTATCACCAAAGACACGCGTAAGTGAAAATCAGTTCTTCTTCTTCTTCTTCTTCTTCTTCTTCTTCTGCTCCTCTTCTTCTTTGTTCGTTTCCTAGTTGTTTTTAAGAGTCGACAGAGAGATTCTGAGATCGATATAATAAGAGGTTAAGCAAGAATCAAGTGATGTTGGTGGTGTTGAATAACATTGGTGATTCAGAATCGAGAAAAAAAGTAAATTAGGGTTTCAGTTTTGATTGACTTTCTTTATGAAATTGATTTTGTTTCGGTGTTTTATTTCATGGGTTTGCCGTTGATTAGGGTTTAAAGGTTTGTGTAAGGTTTAATTTTGTTTTCTTAAGATTTTGAGTTTCGGATTAGGGTTGGGATGAACTGAAGGTGATGAATTAGGATTCCTGAATCAGGTAGTTCAGATAAAGCTGATGACTTGAACAGTAGTATTAGATTTGAGTTATTGATGTGGGGTTTTGAATTTTATTTTGGGGTGTTTGAAATTGAGAAGCATAGTGTTTTGGAGATGAATTGAAGAACATGGATTAGGTCTGTTCTTGAGGAGTTTGTATTGGGAATCGAATTGAATGGTGCTGGAAGGAAGAAGAATAGATGAATTGGGTTTGATTAAGGGTGAAATTTAATTACAGAATTGAAGTGATGGAAGTTCAAGGGTGGTCTGAGATGAATTGGGGTTGTATTGTGATTCAAGTTATAGTTATTGCAGGTGTGGTGGTGTTGTTCGTGTGATTATGAATTGAAATGTTTAGATTTAACAAGAAGTAGATGAGATGGACTTATTATCTCTGAAATTGAGAAGTTAGGGTTCTAAGATGGATTACATAGAAATGGATATGAAGAATTATGTTGTTGCTGTGTTGAAATGTAGATGGTAGAATTGCATATATGTTTGATTGAGTTGCAGATTAGTGATAGTTATAATTGGAGATGGTGGTGCAAGTGGTGTTGCTTCAAGGAGATGAGATAGTGATGATGTTGTTGTGGTATGCAACATTTAAGTTCAGTTTTTTCCAGTGAACTGGTGGTTTTTCCCACTTCTTCTTTGGTTTCAGCACTTTTATCCTGCAATCAGTGTAACTGTCATAAGATAAAATATTATACTTCAAACAAAATTTCCTGATGCACATGATAATGTTATTTGGATGAGTGTCCTTGATCTCAAAGACTTTTATGCATCTGCGTTTCCAGATTTGCCACATTATGACTGTGGCTAACAGGATACTTTTTTCATTCTTGAAGGAGATTATGCTCTGATCTTGTGACCAAGATTTAACCCAATCTTGTAAAGAACTAAAATTCTGATGGGAGTGTGACGTGATTTGTAGATAGTGGTAAAAGTGGTTCGATTCTCAGACTTGTGAAGGATATTAATTAGACTAAAATCCTAATATTAAAATAGAAAACTCATTAAAAATTATAGCAAACTCAATCAAAGATGATATCAATACTAAAAGAAACACTGGGGCTAAGATTCCACTATTTTCCAAGTTCAAAGTGATTAAACCAATACTTATATTTATGCAATTTTCTTGTTTAATTTGATTCTAAAATATTGAAACAATTAGATTTTCAAAAGTAATAATTGTAAATACCAAGTATGAAGCATCAAAAGTATTAAAACTAAGCATACTCCATCAAAATAGATCACAATCACTCAAATAAAAATCATATTCAATAATAGTTCAAGGAAAATAATCATATAATTATTGCAAATACAAAGATAAAATAGAATATACTACTTTTTGTTGGAAAAATAGCTTCCTCTATCGCCTCAGCAATGTGGTTTAGCTCCTCATATTAATCATGATCTCAAAATATGTGTTTGTTGCTCAAAAGATGATTAAAAGAGTGAAAATTAATAACACAGACTGTTTGCAACAGTGTATTGGTGTTGCAAAACAGCTGTTACAATGGAACTGTTACAGAAAAACTGTTGCTTTGTCGCTGATTTAAAACTGCCCTGAAATAAGACTGTCCTGAACAACTTAATGTTCTTCAGCTGTTAAACAGTGACACTTTTCTGCGACTGTCTACCGAGGGTCAATGTTCTTCAGCTGTTCTTCTTCTTCAACAACAACAACAGCAGAAACAGAGCTTGGTAAAGCTCTGATTTCTTCTTCTCTGGCTCTCCTTAGGTTCCCAAACTCTCGACACCTCTTCTATATGACCCAAAACATCTATTTATATCAAAAATACCGATTAAATCTCTCCCAAATCTTCCAAAATCTCTTTCCTTCTCTTCACGGCCAAGTTGCGACAATTTCTTGTTTTAGGATTTCTACGCGTTTCTGAGCTTTCCTTATTATTCTAAACTCTTCCTTAGATAGATACAAATATTTGGGAAGGTTTACAGCGTTTTAATCACTCTAAAATTCCCTAAAACAGGTCACACACGTGACTTTCCATATTTTCTTATTGTGAGAAAAATCCATCGATTGAGCCCAATCTAATCAATTTAAACACCCATATCAGATTCCTAGACCCATAAGGAGTCTATCATATGAAAATCAGAGGTTTAATCGACCTCAAACTCCTCCAAATCACGATTGTCAAAACTGCTCTTTAACTACATTTTTTCCCGCCAAAATCCTTTTTTTTAATGTTGAATATGGTTGCCCCTTATCCAGAGTAGGGGCGCGATTAGCAACTGCCTGGAAATGGGATGCCCCTTAGTAATTAGGTTACCCCTTATCTAAAGTGAGAGTCTGAATAGCAAATGTCCTCCGGGTGCTTTCCGACAACTTTTCGAGCCAATTTTTTCCAAAAATGTTTATTAGCCAAAAATACCTACAAATAAATAAAACACCATAATAAGTACAAAAATGAGCCCTAACAATATATAGAATCGAGACAAATCGGACACAAAAATGTGTCTATCAGAGTGCATGGATTCTGGTAGGATAGCAAACCAAACAGCTTTTGCTAAGTCACATTTCAGAAGTAGGTGATCATCTGTTTCTAAAGTTTAGACACAAAAAGGACAATTGTAGTCATCCAGCTGAGAATATCTTCCAATTCTGCATCTTGTCTGAAGAAATTCCTTTAAACATGTCCATAAGAATAGGTTTAGTTTATATGGGAGTTTCAAATGCCATATCTTCAACCAAAACTTCTGCTCTTCTCCGGAAACATTATTGCCATTGATTTCTTGAGTTAAAGCCTTGTATGTGGTTTGAACTGAGAAAGTACCATTTCTAGTTAAGATTCAATGAATACCATCCTTTGCATTTCCAGTAATTCTTATGTCTTGGATAGCTCTTCTTTCTTCTGGATTAAAGAGTTGGCTGATTTTGTGTATATTTCATTGCTTGCTTTCCTGATGAATCAGACCCTGAACTGTTTCATTGCTTGTTGAGTGCTAGTCATAGTGAGAAAGCTGAGATGATTTCTTATTTCCAATCCAGTTGTGTTTCCAAACTTTGATGCTTGAGCCATCTCCAACACTTCTGATATAGTATTTTTTCACTATTTGTAAACCTTTATAGATGCTTTTCCAAATCCAGGTTCCTTAAGAGTTAATTTCATCACATAATGGATCTTTATTGTGAAAATATTTAGCTCTTAGAATTCTGGAACAGAGAGTATTGTGCTCAGTGATCATCCTCCAAGCCATCTTTGATAGAAGAGCATCATTGAACTTTTTTGTGTTTTTAAAGCCCAAACCACATAGTCTTTTTGTTTTACAAATAACATTCCAAGCAATTGGGTTAGCTCCTCTTTTGTTGTCTTTATTCCACCAGTATCTTCTCTGATCTTTGTCAATGGACTCAATTGCATTCTTTGGCATTTTGAAGCATCACATCTGATAATTTTCCATAGTACTCAGAACAGATTGAACTTGAGTTGATCTTTCAGCTTGATCGATGATTTTTCCTTTCCAGGTACTTAGTTTGCCTTGAATTTTGTCTTCTATGGGTTTAAAACTTTCTTTCTTGTTTTTTCCTATGAAGAGAGGAAGACCAAGATATTTTTCATTTAATACCATATTTTTCATCTGAAGCAAACCTGTCAGTTGAGAGCATCTTTGAGGAGACATATGTTTGTTGAAGAACACACTTGCCTTATTGAAGTTTATAACTTGACCTGATGTTATGTTGAATTTGTTGATGATGTATAGCAGATTCTTTATGTCTTGTTCTTTGGATTTGCCGAAGAGAAGACAATCGTCTACAAACAATAGATGATTTATGCTTGGACTGTGCTGGCTAGGCTTGATACCTTGGATTTTCTTCATACTTTCTGCTTTGCACAAAATTCTTGAGAATCCTTCCATACATAAGATAAAGAGATATGGTGAGATTGGGTCTCCTTTTCGAAGTCCTGTTGAAGGATTAAATGGTTGGCATGAAGATCCATTAAGAAGTAATGAAACTGATGTTGTACCCACACACTGATTAATCATTTGACACCATTTCTTGTTAAAACCCAGTTGCTTCATAATGTCTAGTAAAAATAAAAATTTCCACTCAGTTCTGTTGAAAGATTTCCACATGTCAAGCTTAATGCCCACTTCACCATACTTGTTCTTACTTTTTTTTATGTGATCAACTAACTCATGAGCAATAATTGTATTGTCTGAGATATTTTTGTTTGGGACATAGGCAGCTTGGAAGGGGGAGATAATTTTTTGAAGGATTGGTTTAAGTATATTTGCTAATATTTTATAAATGATTTTGTAGTTTATGTTGCAAAGAATAATTGGTCTGAAATCAGAGGGGGTTTGAGGACATTCATTTTTTGGAATCAGGGTTTGAAATGTGTAATTGAGTTCTTTGAGTAGGTCCATTTATAAAAAAATTTGAACTACAAAAGTGTTATCTTTACTTACATCATTCCATCATTGTTGGTAGAAACCTTCCTGAAATCCAGCTAGACCTGGAGCAGCCCATGAGTTGATTTGAAAGACTGTCTTTTTTGTTTCTTCTTGGTCTGGGATGGAAGTTAGACTAGCATTATCTTCATCTATGATACAGGGAGTGATGAGGTTCAGAATTTTTTCATTTCTCTGTGGATTTGAAGTGGTTGTAATATTGCTGAAGTGCTTGTTTAGAAGTTGTTCAATGTTTCTCCTTTTTGAATGCCATATACCCAATTCATCCTTGAGAGAGTCAATGTGATTTCTTATCCTTTTGAAGTTTGCTTTTGAGTGGAAATATTTTGTATTTTTGCTTTCTTTCTTTCTTTATGAGGTTTTCTCTTGAGTTTTGGTACTTCATGTCTGAGTCCATTTTGTACCAAAATCTTAGTTCTTTTTGAAGTTCTTTTTGAAGTTCTTCTATTTCCTTGACATTATTTTGTTGTTGCTGCAACTGGACTTCTTGAATCTTTGCTCAACCTCTTTGATATGCTGGTTTACATTGCCAAAAACTTCAAAATTCCATTTCTTGATCTCCTTTTTGGTGATTTTCAGCTTTATAACCATCTGATATGCTGCTGAGCCATTCTGAGGTTGATTCCATATTTTTGAAATCAGTTTTTTACATGAATCTTGTTGTAGCAAATTTTCATAAACTCTGAAAGGTTTCTTGTGGTCTCTCTCAGATGGGTTTGTATGAAGGAGTATTGGAGAGTGATCGGAGCCGAAAGGTGTGAGACTGTAGATGGTTGCTGAGTTGAAGATGTCATGCCATTTTTATTATCCAATGCCCTGTCCAGTTCTACCGATATAAGTTTATCACTTTGTCTATGATTATTCCATGTGTATGGGTACCCTGAGAATTTGACGTCGAGCAAATCAGTTTGATGGAGCCAATCTCTGATGTGCTTGTTGAGAGAGGATTGTGAAGCAGTCGTTGTTGAGATTTTCTCTTGATCGGAAATTGTGATGTTCAGGTCTCCAATGATCATCCATGGGATTTGCATGCTTTGGCTTCTGTCTGAGATAGTTTCCCAGAGAGTTTTCTTTTCATTATATCTTGGGCTTCCATACAGACAAGTTAGTAGCCATTGAGTATTTTGGTGACCGGCTGTAACTAAAACCTCTATCTGATTTCTTTGTTCATCAACTATTTTAAAATTTAATACATCTTTCCATATGAGAGCAATGCCTCCAGATAGACCCACAGAAGACTGTGCCCAAAAGTTAGGGAAACCAAAATGTCTAATGAAAGAAATAGTTTTGGTGTTGTTAGTTTTAGTTTCAAACAAAAACACTATGTCAGGATTATTATTTTGAATACAGTGTCTAAGATGATCTCTGGTGTCTTTTTGGCCAATTCCTTGACAGTTCCAAGCAAATATTTTCATTTCTAAGGGAGTATGAAAAGGATGATGCTGATGGAAAGAAAAAGTTTTAACAACTAAAATAATATCTAAATTTTTTTATAGACTTGTAACTGAAATTTAGAGGTTGATATGAAATATACCTGATCTTCGTGCCCTGTATTTCCCATGTACATAGTTGCATTGCAGTGATGATCCCAGTCGCCCCCATGTTTGTAATCATTGTCTTGCATTTCTTGAGCTGGTTGGTAAACACTATAGTCAGCTACACTGCTCTCCTCCATGTTGACAACATTGTCAAAATTGATGTTTCTGAAAACATTTTCTCTATCTCTTTTTATTCTCCTCATACTCGATCCTTCTCCAGCATTTCAATTGCTTCTTTCCTCTTCAGTATAAGGAGAAACATGATAGACATCAGAAGGTCTTTGGAAGACCACTTTGTTGGCTACCACAACTTTCTTCTTAGAAACATTTTTGTTGATTTTTATTGGTGAACCATCTCCATATTTTGGGTTCATATTCATGACATCTTCTAGAGAATAGTTTGTTTGACAAAACATGAAGAACGCTTTGTTGGCTAGAGCCCTTACAAACTAGAGAATAGTTTATCTGAATTAACCTTTAGTTCCTTATACAGGTTGTAGATACTCTTTAAACTTATCAAACAGACTCTAAATTCTATCTAATTGAATTAGGAAACCTTAGATGTGTTAAAGATTGATAATGGAAAGATATAAAGTCATAAATGGGCTTAGAACCATTATCTGACCTTGTATCAGCCTTTTGGCTAATTCTTAGAGTTCTTTTGTGATTAACAGTTAGTCTTCATTAAAAACGATCGATCTAAAGGATGAACCAATGGTTGAGGATTTCAAGGTAGTAGTGGCTTTCCTTCAGAATGAGGTGGTAACTCTTGTAACCTTCTTGTAATCATTAAGTTTCTTTTCAACAACGAGCATCATGTTCCTTTACTTTTTGTGAGCATATTTGTGTGTAATCGAGTGGGTATGAGTTGTGATATGTGTTACCTAGTATCCCCGCAGGGAGTGTCTATGGCTTTCCCATGTCTCCTTGCTAAGTCTTATTCAGCACGGGAAGTGTAAATATTATATAGCACGGGAAGTGCAATATAGCTATATTAGCACAAGGGTGTAAATATTATTATTTTTTATTTTATATAGTAAATTAATGTTTTTATTCAGCACGGGAAGTGTAAATAGTACTACGAGGTATTTGGGGAAAACGGTCTTATGCATATCATACTGGTTTGATCGTAGTATATGTTTTTCCTTTCTAGAAATGTTATATTTCGATGTTTATTGATTGTTGGGTGAATATTTTGATGTGTGTTTGCGTTATTTTCCCCGCGAGGAGTGTCTGTGGTTTCCCCATGGCTCCTTGCTAAGTCTTATTCAGCACGGGAAGTGTAAATATTATATAGCACGGGAAGTGCAATATAGCTATTTCATCACAAGGGTGTAAATAATATTACTCTTTATTTTATATGGTAAATTTATGTTTTATTCAGCACGGGAAGTGTAAATATTACTACGAGATATCTGGGGGAAATACTCTTACGCATGTTATGCACGTTGAATGTTTAGTTACTGTTCTTTATAAACATGAGCATGTTAGTGATTACTTGAAAATTATTTGTTTCCATTGGGGACCCCTTTGGGATGATGTGCTCACTCGTTCACACCTCAATTTCATTAATCAGAAGATAGAGATGTTGTGAATCTTTTATATATATGTATTCTTTATTTATTCTGTAAACCAACGCGATAATATATTCATATCACTTGAGAGAATTGTCATTTGTATAATATCAGAGAGTCTGGGTTTTGTTATTAGCATTTTATGTAATTATGATTCTTAAAATCGATAAACTAGGTTTGATGCTTCATTTAGGTTGTAATCCCATTAGCTAAGCAGGTGATTAGGTTGGGCGTCACAAGTTGGTATTAGAACTCACTATTAGATCTTACATGGGCAACAATAGACAATATCTAGTACAAGTTAGTGAACTAGATTAGATTAGAACTGCGTTGGGTTGTGAGATAAATATTAATCACTAAAAGCTATCAATAACTAAAAGATTTAGTTGGTTGATTGATTTGTTTGTTTGGTTGTTTGTACTTTTTGTGAAGTAAAAATTGTAGGGTAAACCAATTATTTTATGTTTTGCAAATCTAATGGAGATTAGAGAACAATTGGTTGAAAAAGTTTGAACATGTAGATAATCCGATACTGCGAAAAATAATGAGATTAGCATATTGATAGTTCTTGAAAGTCATATAGAAACTTTATGACAGAGTATCCGCCAATTATACTTAGAACCAACAGTCTATTGAAATAGAAACTAGTCTTTTGAACCTAGAGCTACAAACTATAGATTTGGTTATAGAAAACACTATAGGTTTGTGTTTCATTTCTTGTTGTTTTGAACTCATTTAAAATGAGTTGATATTCGCGCGTTATTAAGTATGAGCAGTACTTGCATTTAGTCGAGAGATGGCATTTCTCTATAAGGTGGGGAGTTTTTAAAGACCAGAAGGACGGTTCGATTTTCGAGGACGAAAATGAATAAGGTGGGGAGAATGTAAGGACCCTAAAGCTCGTCAACTTTATTGGACCAGTAAAGAGTTGATCTAGTGATAATCTAGAGACGAATCAACCGTTATTTACTCGATTAGTTTGACAAGAACGTTAATTAATATAAATTAATCTAATAATAATTTAGATGCGAAACTAGTATCACTAGATAGATCTCGAAAAGTTACGTGAAATAGACTACTTAAACGTGTCAATTGGATAGCATACGAAGTTTTCATCATGTTAGTATGAAGTTTTCATCATGTCAATTGAAATAGACTACTTAGACAGTCTTGGATGCCCTTACCCGTTTCGTGGGTGCCTTCATATTTTTAGTTGGCCTTATCACCAAAGCCACGCGTAAGAGAAAATCAGTTTCTCTTCTTCTTCTTTCTTCTTCTGCTCCTCTTCTTCTCTGTTCGTTTCCTGTTGTTTTTAAGAGTCGAGAGAGAGATTCTGAGATTGAGATAAGAAGAGGTTAAGCAAGAATAAAGTGATGTTGGTGATGATTCAGAATCGATAAAAAAAGGTAAATTAGAGAATTAATTTAGGGTTTCGATTTTGATTGACTTTCTTTATGAAATTGATTTTGTTTCGGTGTTTTATTTCATGGGTTTGCTGTTGATTAGGGTTTAAAGGTTTGTGTAAGGTTTAATTTTGTTTTCTTAAGATTTTGAGCTTCGGATTAGGGTTGGGATGAACTGAAGGTGATGAATTAAGGTTCTTGAATCAGGTAATTCAGATAAAGCTGATGACTTGAACAATAGTATTGGATTTGAGTTATTGATGTAGGGTTTTGAATTTTATTTTGGGGTGTTTGAAATTGAGAAGCATAGTGTTTTGGAGATGAATTGAAGAACAAGGATTAGTTCTATTCTTGAGGATTTTGTATTGGGAATCGAATTGAATGGTGCTGGAAGGAAGAAGAATAGATGAATTGGGTTTGATTAAGGGTGAAATTTAATTACAGAATTGAAGTGATTGCAGTTCAAGAGTGCCTGAGATGAAATGGGGTTGTATTGTGATTCAAGTTATAGTTATTGCAGCTGTGGTGGTGCTGTTCGTGTGATTATGAATTGAAATGTTTAGATTTAACAAGAAGTAGATGAGATGGACTTATTATCTCTGAAATTGAGAAGTTAGGGTTCTAAGATGGATTACAGATAATGGAGATGAAGAATTATGTTGTTGCTGTGTTGAAATGTTGATGGTAGAATTGCATATGTGTTTGATTGAGTTGCAGATCAGTGATAGTTATAATTGGAGATGGTGGTGCAAGTGGTGCTGCTTCAAGGAGATGAGATAGTGATGATGTTGTTGTGGTTAGGAAATGTGTTAAGAGGAGAACAAGGATGGGTGTATGAGAATGATATATGTAACTGAATTGGTGGTGTGTCACAAGGATTTTGACTGAAGAAACTGTTGGTGATCAGTATGCATGGTAGTTGGTGAGAACATGAAGAAGATGTTGGTGATGCTGAGGTGAACTTGATTGAAGTCAGCTCATGGTTTGGTTGCCGTCAGGAAATCTTTATGGCCTGTGTGAAATATAATTGAAGTGAAGCTGCAATTGGTGTCAGAGTTGTAGATAAATATGTAAGCAGAATGGCTGATTGATATAATGAAGTTGCAGTTCATGGAGTCATGGGAATATAGTATATGAATTGAAACAAAGCAGAGATAGTTAAGCTGTGAACTTTTGCAAGGAAGTTGAAAATGCATTTTTGTTTAGTCATGGCATGTTTGTGTTGCACAATGATTGTGCATTAGAAGTTTGGCTTAGGCATTTGGCCTATTAGTCCTCTTAGTCAGTTAAGCTGACTTATATGGTTGGTTTGGTCTGATTGAGTTGAATCTGTTGAACTCAGTAGTGACTCGCTTGACTCAGTTAGTAGACTGAGTTAACCCGTTGACCAGACTTTGTCTAGTTTGACCGAGCTGACCTTGACCGATTCATGTTTGACCAGGACTTGACATTGACTGTACGTTTACCTTTAATTGACCTTGTGACTGTTACTGACCGTTAGTTGACTCCGGTGGAATGAACCTTAGATAAATAGGTTTGTTTAGTGGACTTGGGCTTAGGAGTAGTTTTCCTATTTTGATATATTAGACCTTATGTTCTGAATTAACCTTTAGTTCCTTCTACAAGTTGTAGATGCTCTTTAAACTTACCAAACAGACTCTAGATTCTATCTAATTGAAAGATGTAAAATCATAAATGGGCTTAGAACCATTAATTGGACTTGTATGAGCATTTTTGATAATTTTTAGAGTGATTGTGTGATTAACAGTTAATCTTCATTAACAACGATCGATCTAAAAGATGAACCAGTGGATTGAGGATTTCAAGGTAGTAGTGGCTTTCCTTCAGAATCGGGTGGGAACTCTTGTAACCTTCTTGTAATCATTAAGTTTCTTTTCAACAACGAGCATGATGTGCCTTTACTTCTCGTTAGAATATTTGTGTGTAATCAAGTGGGTATGAGTTATGATATGTGTTACCTAGTATCCTCGCAGGGAGTGTCTATGGATTTCCCACGTCTCCTTGCTAAGTCTTATTCAGCACGGGAAGTGTAAATATTATATAGCACGGGAAGTGCAATATAGCTATATCAGCACAAGGGTGTAAATATTATTACTTTTTATTTTATATCGTAAAATTATGTTTTTATTCAGCACGGGAAGTGTAAATTGTACTACGAGGTATTTGGGAAAAACGGTCTTATGCATATCATACTGGTTTGATTGCAGTGTATGTTTTTCCTTTCTAGAAATGCTATATTTCGATGTTTGTTGATTGTTGGGTGAATATTTTCATGTGTGTTTGCGTTATTTTCCTCGCGAGGAGTTTCCGTGGTTTCCCCATGGCTCCTTGCTGAGTCTTATTCAGCACGGGAAGTGTAAATATTATACAGCACGGGAAGTGCAATATAGCTATTTCAGCACAAGGGTGTAAATAGTATACTCTTTATTTTATATGGTAAATTTATGTTTTATTCAGCACAGGAAGTGTAAATATTACTACGAGATATCTGGGGGAAATACTCTTACGCATGTTATGCACGTTGAATGTTTAGTTACTGTTCTTTAGAAACATGTGCATGTTAGTGATTACTTGAAAATTATTTGTTTCCATTGGGAACCCCTTTGGGATGATGTTCTCACTCGTTCCCACTTCAGTTTCAGTAGTCAGAAGAAATGGTGCATGTGAAGATATTCGTTTTCGTAGCTTAAAGCTTTTAGCGATGTTAGAGATGTTGTGAATCTTTTATATATATTATTCTTTATTTATTCTGTAAAACAACACGTTAATATTTTCTTATCACCTGAGAGAATTGTCATTTGTATAATATCAGAGAGTCTGGGTTTTGTTATTAGCATTTTATGTAATTATGATTCTTAAAATCGGTAAACTAGGTTTGATGCTTCATTTAGGTTGTAATCCCATTAGCTAAGCAGATGATTAGGTTGGGGCGTCACAAGTTGGTATCAAAGCTCATTATTAGATCTTACGTGGGCAACAATAGACAATAGCTAGTACCAGTTAGTGAACTAGATTAGCCTAGAACTGCGATGGGTTGTGAGATAAATATTAATCACTAAAAGTTATCAATAACTAAAAGATTTATTTGGTTGATTGATTTGTTTGTGTGGTTGTTTGTACTTTTTGTGAAGTAAAAATTTTAGGGTAAACCAATTATTTTATGTTTTGCAAATCTAATGGAGATTAGAGAACAATTGGTCTAAAAAGTTTGAACATGTAGACAATCCGATACCGGGAAAAATAGTGAGATTAGTATATTGGTAGATCTTGAAAGTCATATAGAAACTTTATGATAGATTATCCGCCAATTATACTTAGAACCAATAGTCTATTGAAATAGAAATTAGTCTTTTGAACCTAGAGCTACAAACTATAGATTTGGTTATAGAAAACCCTGTAGGTTTCTGTTTCATTTATTGTTGTTTTGGACTCATTTAAAATGAGTTGATATTCGCGCGTTTGTAAGTATGAGCAGTACTTGCATTTAGTCGAGAGATGGCATTTCTCTATAAGGTGGGGAGTTTTTGAAGATCAGAAGGAAAGTTCGATTTTCGAGGACGAAAATGAATAAGGTGGGGAGAATGTAAGGACCCTCAAGCTCGTCAACGTTATTAGACCAGTAAAGAGTTGATCTAGCGATAATCAAGAGAAGAATCAACCGTTATTTACTCGATTAGTTTGAAACGAACGTTAATTAATATAAATTAATCTAATAATAATTTAGATACGAAACTAGTATCACTAGATAGATCTCGAAAATTTACGTGAAATAGACTACGTGTCAATTGGATACCAGACGAAGAAGTTTTCATCAGATTAGTATGAAGGGAAAAATAGTAATTTCTTGTTTAGACCTTCGTGGCTTCCCTTATCCGTTTCGCGGGTGCCTTCATATTTTTAGTTGGCCTTATCACCAAAGACACACGTATGAGAAAATCAGTTTCTCTTCTTTTTCTTCTTTCTTCTTCTGCTCCTCTTCTTCTCTGTTCGTTTCCTATTGTTTTTAAGAGTCGAGAGAGAGATTCTGAGATCGAGATAAGGTGGGGTTAAGCAAGAATCAAGGGATGTTGGTGATGATTCAGAATCGATAAAAAATGTAAATTAGAGAATTAACTTAGGGTTTCGGTTTTGATTGACTTTCTTTATGAAATTGATTTTGTTTCGGTGTTTTATTCCATGGGTTTGCTGTTGATTAGGGTTTAAAGGTTTGTGTAAGGTTTAATTTTGTTTTCTTAAGATTTTGAGTTTCGTATTAGGGTTGGGATGAACTGAAGGTGATGAATTAGGGTTCCTAAATCAGGTAGTTCAGATAAAGCTGATGACTTGAACAGTAGTGTGTTTTGAGTTATTGATGTAGGGTTTTGAATTTTATTTTGGGGAGTTTGAAATTGAGAAGCATAGTGTTTTGGAGATTAATTGAAGAACAGGGATTAGGTTTGTTCTTGAGGAGTTTGTATTGGGAATCGAATTGAATGGTGCTGGAAGGAAGAAGAATAGATGATTTGGGTTTGATTAAGGGTGAAATTTAATTACAGAATTGAAGTGATTGCAGTTCAAGAGTGATATGAGATGAAATGTGGTTGTATTGTGATTCAAGTTATAGTTATTGCAGGTGTGGTCTTGTTGTTCGTGTGATTATGAATTGAAATGTTTAGATTTAACAAGAAGTAGATGAGATGGACTTATTATCTCTGAAATTGAGAAGTTAGGGTTCTAAGATGGATTACAGAGAAGGGAGATGAAGAATTATGTTGTTGCTGTGTTGAAATGTAGATGGTAGAATTGCATATGTGTTTGATTGAGTTGCAGATTAGTGATAGTTATAATTGGAGATGGTGGTGCAAGTGGTGCTGCTTCAAGGAGATGAGATAGTGATGATGTTGTTGTGGTTAGGAAATGTGTTAAGAGGAGAACAAGGATGGGTGTATGAGAATGATATATGTAACTGAATTGGTGGTGTGTCACAAGGATTTTGACTGAAGAAACTTTTGGTGATCAGTATGCATGGTAGTTGGCGAGAACATGAAGAAGATGTTGGTTATGCTGAGGTGAACTTGATTGAAGTCAACTCATGGTTTGGTTGCCGTCAGGAAATCTGTATGGGCTTTGTGAAATATAATTGAAGTGAAGCTGCAATTGGTGTTAGAGTTGTAGATAAATGGTTGATTGATGTAATGAAGTTGTAGTTCATGGAGTCATGGGAATATAGCATATGAATTGAAACAAAGCAGAGATAGTTAAGATATGAACTTTTGCAAGGAAGTTCGAAATGCATTTTTGTTTAGTCATGTCATGTTTGTGTTGTACAATGATTGTGCATTAGAAGTTTGGCTTAGGCATTTGGCCTATTAGTTATCTTAGTCAGTTAAACTGACTTATCTGATTGGTTTGGTCTGATTGAGTTGAATCTGTTGAACTCAGTAGTGACTCACATGACTCAGTTAGTTGACTGAGTTAACCTGTTGACCAGACTTTGTCTAGTTTGACTGAGTTGACCTTGACCGATTCCTGTTTGACCAGGACTTGAAGTTGACTGGACGTTTACCTTTAATTGACCTATGACTGTTACTGACCGTTAGTTGACTCTGGTGGACTGGACCTTAGATAAATAGGCTTCTTTAGTGGATTTGGGCTTAGGAATAGTTTTCCTATTTTGATATATTGGACTTTATTGGCTGAATTAACCTTTAGTTCTTTCTACAGGTTGTAGATACTCTTTAAACTTATCAAACAGACTCTATATTCTATCTAATTGAATTAGTAAACCTTATAGATAATGGAAAGATGTAAAGTCATAAATGGGCTTAAAACTACAAATTGTCCTTGTATGAGCCTTTTGGCTAATTCTTAGGGTGCTTGTGTGATTAACAGTTAGTCTGCATTAACAACGATCGATCTAAAGGATGAACCAGTGGATTGAGGATTTTAAAGTAGTAGTGGCTTTCCTTCAGAATCAGGTGGGAAGTCTTGTAACCTTCTTGTAATGATTAAGTTTCTTTTCAACAACGAGCATGATGTGCCTTTACTTCTTGTGAACATATTTGTGTGTAATCGAGTGGGTATGAGTTTTCATATGTGTTACCTAGTATCCACGCAGGAGTGTCCATGGATTTCCCATGTCTCGTTGCTAAGTTCACAAATAATCGTCTTTAGAAATAACCAACTCAAGTACGCGGACTAAGTTCGCGGACTTAAGTACTCGGAAGGAGTTTACAAACTCCAGCAGATTTTCTCAGGATGAGAACCTTCGACAGTTCACGGACTCTTGTTCCGGTTTTCCTGATCAACAAAGTACGCATACTTTGGTTAAAGGAATAAAGACTTATACGTATATGTGTTTCCACATAATGCTTATATCCAACATTGGTTATATAGTTATTCACAAACCATTTTTCATCAAAGCCATTTTCAAGTGATAGAAACTTAACATGACTTTCGTCACTAGGTAAAGATGAACTTGGCCAAAGCGAAAGATTACCAACACATATTTCGAGAAATAGATAAGCGAGATAAACTCGGCTTGAAATAGCAAATGTTTATAATCAAAGTCTATATCGCAAAACGACTTTTATCTCAAGATAGGAGATAGAGTAGATAGACTTTTGAGTAATAGATAAGTTCAAGTCTCCACGTACCTTTTAGTCGATGAAGTTCCATCAGTTCCTTGAGTAGTTCTTTGTCTTGTATGATGATCGCCATGGAGTTCTTGAGCTCAACTACACTTTCTATCCTAGTCCAAGACTTAGCTATAGTAGACTAGAAATAAAGACTTATAGTTTTGATCACTAACATTGACAAACATGCTCTGAGATAGCAACGCATGCGAGTTCGACCGAGCAGTGCTCTAACAATTATCGGTGGTGGAAAAAATTGTGCGCGTGGCTGGTTTTTACCTAAGTTGGTGGATGTTAGTGAATAGTAGTGGACTATAATAATTTTGTGTCTTTACAAAATGCAACATTGTGATAGATGTAGTTGGTTGTTTTTAGCACAACTGGTGAGGCCAAAACACAAATATTTTGAGGTGGATACTAAATCATATAAGACAATATGATAATGATCGATGGATCACCCAAATGTGATCCCATCTATTTATAATACATGATCGAATAATAAATCACGATTTTTAGCATTAAAATAAAATTGATTACATTTCCAGAATACAAAACAGAGTTTGGACAAGTTAGGCTAGATAAAGAACGATCAAATTTATACTTGGAGAACATAAATCCACCGCTATAAATGATGACATTTAATTAAAATTTAATAATAAATGTACAATTGATATTTCATAATAAATGTTTTTTTAATTAATCAAATGAATATATTTATGTTGATACATAATAAATTTATTTGTTATTAACCATATCAGTAAGCATCAATGGTGGGTGTGATGGTGGGAAGTGGTGGGGATAATGGTGGTGGGTATTTGTGAGACTGGTGGAGTGGTGATGATAATGTGGGGGTGGAAGAAATAGTGGTAGTATGGTAAGAAAAGGGGTTCTAAGATAGGTAAATTAAGAACTAATGGTGGTTTTGATGGTGGGTGGGTGGTGGTGGATCGACGGTGGGGATAATGGTGGTGGGTATTGGTGAAACTGGTGACGATAATGTGGTGGTAGAAGAAGTAGTTGTAGTAGGGTGAGAAAAGGTTCCCTAAGATAGGTAAATTATTTAGTCACCCTTGGTTAATTTTTCTTTGTTTTGTTTTGATTTTAGTTTTCAAATTATTATTTTTTAAAATTAAAACAATTTTTAAAGGCCAGATTTTTCCAAAAAAGTAGATGTTGTGATTTTAAGATTTGTCGGGTAGGGGGCAGGAAGAAAAATGAAACCTATAAAAAATTTGACCAGACACAAGGCTACACGCGAATTAATTGTCATCGGTTCAGTTTCTCACATCTATCTTTATTCCCATTTTTTGTCATGGTTTCTGTTTCTATCATTATTTCTCCCCTACTTCATGGGATTATGCAAGATTACGCGTGAATTAATTATAATCGATTCAGTTTCTCACATCTCTCTTTATTCCCCTTTTTTGTCATGATTTCTGCTTTTGTCATTTCTCCCTAACTTCGTGTAATTATGCATGCTTGAGAAATAGTTCATGATAATAGGTAAAGAGACAAGAAAAGAAATACATCAATAATTAAATATTATTATAAATTTTAGGAAAATGAATAAACACAAATCTATGTAAATTGGGAACACAACAATTTATATCAAAGAGAAAAATTAAATTCTAATGCTAACAGATTTTACAATATTAATCAAATTGATTTTAAAGTAATTTTAGGTGTTTTTAGTTTTGTTACAAGTTTGGTGAATGACCTTTGATGATATTTTTTTTGAAGTAGTGAATGAAGTAATGTTCTACTTCCTATAAGATTTTTTTCTAACGATTAACTATGTTTGTCCCAAAGGGTTGTATGACTTATATACAGTGTTAAAAGATTCGAGGATAAGGACATGTTTATTAACCAACTCCTCAAAACATTTGGACCTGGATCGAACGGTTCGATTTTTCTTAGACAATTACGACATGTATGAATCGATGAATACATATGAAACACATATCCTTGCCTGTGCCATTACGGCACGGGTTGAGGCCTAGTCAAGAGTAAAAAATACAGTTTGGAGAAGTTTGCATGTGTTAGTAGTGGTCCAGATTTGTTCTCAGGTGAGATAAATCAATGGTTGTAATTCTCTGTGCCACACCCTACAACTCGCACGTGTGGCGTTAATTCCAATTTTATGAATGAAAATCCAAGAATGCACCCACCGTACACCCCATCCTTCTCTCTCACTAGAATGCACCCACCGTACACCCCATCCTTCTCTCTCACTAGAATGCACCCACCGTACACCCCATCGTTCTCCAACACTATCTCAGATCTAATTTGTATCACCGCTGAGAAAAAAAACAGATAATCGATCGCTCAGTTTTCTTTCCTTTCGTTGTTAGTCATGGAACACGCAGGTTTTTTTTCGGGGCTTATTTTGTTCATCAGGTTAATCTTGGGGATGTACTCCATCATTTTGGTTTTTGATTTCGTTCCCGGGGAAGGTGGATCACCAATTTGAGTTTTGGGTACAACAATTATATTACAGGTATGATTTTGTTAGTCCCTGAACAATTAAATTTTAGTTTGTTATTTGTATCAACATTTTAATGATTATTTTTTTTACTTGCTTCTCTGATTCCCTCAAGATGATATTTTTTGATTCCTTTTATGTGTTTACTTTTGAATCATTTTTTCAATGTACAAAAAAATAAATAAAACCCATTTAGTGCTAAGAATTGATTTTTTTTGCTTATTCCCTGGTGATCCAAATTTTGACCTAATTGCTGGGGGCTGTGGTAATTTATGCCTGATTTCTTAGCTAACACATCAATGTTTCATCATGGGACGTTTCAAGTAATTTACATTTAATTGCCTTTTCAAAACCGCCGATACAATCTTTCTTGTTTAACCAGAGGGATTGCTCGGTTCCTTTGATCTTCCATATTCCTTTGTGTTATAAGTTTTTAGCTTTCAATACCCATTCATGTTTTGGTTGATTAACATAACATCCGTTTTATTTTCTACCCATTAATTGTCTTGGCATTGAAAGAATGAGAAACTGCAACCTATATAAAGGTCACCTGATTTTCATTGGCAAATCACGCTCAAGCACCACATTTCCCAGCCATTTCCATCCATCTTTACTCTTTTGAACTTCTCCGCTGCACTGATTTCCGGTGAGTAGATTGTGCAACGGCATGTTCCATATGAGTTCTTCTTATTATCGCATCATGCTTTATTCATTTGCTAACCTTATTTGTGCCTTTTGAAAATCATGTAGGTTGACATAATGGCTACTACAGTGCTGCCAGCCACCACCGTGGCCGTACAGTCTCCTGGAATCCTAACACTGAAAGACTTTCAGTAAAAAAATTGAGTCGGCCCATGGATGACCTGAGTTCGCATTGTCTGATTGTGGCACGAATCGGACTTCATAAGAACTAATGAGGTTACCAACCTTGATTTTCTCCTGCTGGATGACGCCGTAAGTAGCAAAGTGAATACTCCCTCCGTTTCGAAAAATAGGCTGGTTTGTGTGCAAATTTACACACAAACCTGCCTATTATTTAGAAACGGAGGTAGTATGATTCCATATCAGTTTATTAGATATGAGCACTGCATAGGATATTATAACATGAACAGCATAACTAAGATTTTTCTGATACAACCAAATAATTAAAAATGCATGCACTATTTTGAAAGCATAGCTGAGTCTTGCAATTTTAAATATTTTGTGCCTAAAAATGCTTTCAATTATGTATGAAGCTATAGTTAGTTATATCATTACCATGTGTAGATTAAACAGGATTTTAGGTATCTGCAACCTCAACAATGAAACCCTTTTACTTTTTAGCGTATTGTTAGCAAAGAAAGACAATTGAGTATGATTACATATCACGGGTTGACCCTATGTAATCCAATAAAAATAAGTCTAACGCATATCTGATTTGTATATGCGTATTTGTGGGAATTTTAATAACTAATTATAGTATTACTACCTTATTGTATCTCAGGGTGACCTACTACACGCAATTTTTCTGAAGAATTTCATCTGGAAATTCGAACCCTTGCTAGAAGAAAGGATGCTGTTGTGTCTTAAAAATTTGACATTTGTACAAATTCGAACCCCTGCTACGTAGTCCACTAATTATTTGAATAAGAATATCAGTTCGGGATTGTTGAATTGAGGGGTGCAGATATATCATTGCAGATTATGAATTGCAATGGTCGATATGGCGAACAAGGACATTTTCAATGTAAGGGTTTCTGATTATTTGTCATCTGATTTTATTTACATCTTTGGATTATAAGTATGGCCATCTAAAATTCCCATTGCTTATTTTTTTTAAAGAATATTGTGAATAGATGTATGCAACCATAATTTGACATTTTTGATATGAATCCTTACTGCAGGTATTAATTATCAACACGAGTGGGTTTTAGTCTAAACATCCTGGCAACTGAAAGACCGTATATGCCGTATGTTAGCACTTGAAGCCACAATTTTTTGGTTAAGAGTCGTATGGTGGTTGAAAAAAAAGGGATTCATTAATCACTTTGTTTAGCTGCAAAAAAAAAAAAAGATTTGCGGCCTTCGAAGAGAAACAAAAAAACGCAAGGGATAAATTGCTTAGCAAAATTTATGGGTAATTATAAATCTGGATTAATATCCATTCCAGTGTTTTTACGGCAATGACTTTATCACATCGGCTCATTCTTTTATTTAACAGGGTTCACTTGGACTACTAAGATTTATGAGATATATCATTATGCCGATATTTGTAACTCCCACAATCACAATTCATGACTGCTTTCTCTTCCGATTCCCAGTGACTTATCTGCCGCCACCACACTTATGTAACTCCCACACCTTATAATCATAATTGAAACTTATATTACCATTTGGATTTTGAAACGGAAACATGCAGACACACCATGTACATCGAACGACTTTACACTGTCCACATTAAGGTTAAAAGGTGTATTTAAGGAGGTGGAAAGGTTGAGATACCACATGCGATAGATAAGTTTACCACATATTTTCAAACTTGAATATGGCAGAACATATAAACTGCAGCACAACAAAATACATCATGTCCTATCTCAAGAAACAATCACCAGGAAGAGCACTCCTAACAGGTAGAATAATTGATCCAGAAAATTACATATGAGGATCCTTTTTACTTAATTTTAATCTTCCAGATGTAACCAAAAAAATTACTCAATATGGAATCTTCTTTCTCATTTGCAGGCATAACCTCCAATGAATCGAACAACAACAGTAGCATGACTACCATCCGAAGGGACCAAGCAATCCATTCTACATATGAACGAAGACACTGGATGTCAATTGCTATGATATGTGAGAAGAAAATGAAGTCAGAGATTCAGGTATGAACTAATGGATTAATCTATTTACCAGTTGAGAATACCCTAAATGTTGAGATACCACATGCGGTATTTTCAACTTGCTTAACGAAAAGTTGTTGTATTTATATTGTTGCTATAATATGATATATTTTCTATGTGAGAATACTCCAGTTGATCATTACCCAAAATGAGTTTGGATGATTTCCAACCTCCTTTTCCTTTACAGATTTTGTGGTGATGTGTTACATGAGTTAGTCCAGGTGTAACTCCGGGTCGTTCATTATGAATGGCAGAATGACCATCATCATTTAGTTCTATGGAGAAGCTTTTCACATGTTCGAGTTAATTGATTTGTCAGAAGTAACCAGAAGCCATTATAGTCAATAGAAATAGATTAAAATAGTCTGAGAATAGAACCTCCTATGACCAGTAGGTTTTTAACATCATTAATTAGTCAAGGCACACAACCATACTAAGCATACTACTTGCCGAATCTGTGAAAGGACACCCTACACATGCAATGCAACCGAGATAGGGTGCATGCCAATGTGCAAGAGCAAAGGTCTGTTTTCGATCATTTTTTAGCTATAGAAAATTTAACAATCTGTTGATATCATTTTTTTCCTATATGATATTTACCAACTCCAAAAATTTGATATTATAGGCAGGGGAAACATTGACTACACTGGCGGAAATAACTCAATTCGCTGATGATTGGTGCTGCATAAACTGTCCAGAATGCAGCCAGGATTTTGAGGAAATAAGACACGAGAAGCAGTGTCTAAAGTGCTTGAAATACATTAGCTTAACTCAATACCAACGTAATATTTATGTTCTTTGACTTTTTTGAATTACATAAAATGAACATTACAGAATATCGACATAAAGAAATTGTTATACTAACCAATACTTGGACAAATTGCGTTTGACAATGATGGTTACTGATGGGATGGAATCAGCAATATTCCAAGCAAAAGGAATTGTAGCGAAAGAATTGTTGGGACATACGGATGATTACTTGATGCAAATGAAAGCGGTATAACTATTTCGTTTCATAAATGCCATAAAGATTACAGTCCAAAATTACATGAAGTTTACAGTAGAAAATGACATGAAGTGGTAAGGGAACTGCTGACATCTATTAATTTGGAACATGAGCAAGGAGTTCAGCATGTGTTCGGGGTTCTTTACCAGGTCATGCATCGCCAGATTGTGTTCCAGGTGAAGATAGGAATTTATGGAGGTAACAATAGGGACAAGAATTTTGAATTTACAAAAGCATTCGTCAAAAGGAACTACGCAGAATACTTTGTTGAAGATTTGATGGCAGGGGTTCGCATATACACTATCCCCTCTATAACGTAATGGGTACAGATTTCAAATATGCCTTCTAATGTGTAGTGCTCTATACTACAAAGAAGAATCAAACTCAACTCACATGCTCTACTCTGTGATATTGAACAAACCCTAACCTCGGAGAGGAAGAGAGATAACACACAAAACAAATTATATTCGATAATCCAACAGCCAACGAAAGTCTCAATACAACTAGGGTATCAGAATGGCACACGTGCAAGATGCAAAACAAAATACAACTAAGGTATCAGAGTGGCACACATGCCAGATGCACAAGAAAATACTAACTATACCCAAGTGAGGGGTTCCTAAGGATATGGGACATGACAAATGCCCTCCTCTACAGCTTATCCTTGTCCTCAAGTATAAACTTTGGGAACTTAGCTGTGATGAATGTAGTATCTTCCCAACAGAGATCGCCCTGCGCAGCATGAGACCATTGGACTAGAACCTGTGGAACACGTTGAAGACCTTTGATAACCACACGGGAATCCACTACTGCCACTGGCTGAACCTTCATCAATCCATCTTTGGTTAAAGAAGGTAATTGAGTCTGTGGAAGAATGCCCTAACCCACCTTCTTATTCAATTGAGATACATGAAAAATGGGATGAATACGAGAAGTAGGAGGCAATTGGAGTTTGTAAGCTACCTGACCAATACGTTGCATCACCTGATAAGGCCAAAAAACTTGGCAGACAGCTTAAGACTCCTCCACAGTTGAACTGAGGTTTGGCGGTATGGCTGGAGACGCAAGTAAACCCAATCTCCCATATTGAAGGATCGTTTCACCCGCTTCTTGTCAGCCTGCTTCTTGAGACGATGTTGAGCTTCAAGTAGACTATGCTGCAACACTTCAGACAACACTTTGCGCTGATGTAAGTAATCATTGACAGTCGAGTTGGAGATGGTAGAAAACGAGTGCAGGCCAAACTGAGGTGGATCATAGCCGTATAAATCTTGAAATGGTGTGAGTCTGAGGCTAGTATGGTATGTGATATTGAACCACCATTCTGACAACGAAAGCCAATATGCCCACTTAACATGTCTATAAATGCACATAGATCGCAAATATGATTCTAAACAAGCATTAATGCGTTCAGTCTTTCCGTCCGTTTGCGGGTGGTAGGAAGGAATCATGTGTAAGGAAGTTCCTACAGCCTTGAACAGTTCACGCCAAAACCCACTCATAAACACAACATCCCTGTCAGAAACTATAGTAGATGGGACTCCATGAAGCTTAAGAATGGAATCGGTAAATACTCTAGCAATGGACTGAGAAGTATAAGGGTGGGTTAGTGCTAGAAAATGACTATATTTAGTAAAGATATCTAGAACCACAAGAATTACCTCCCTACACTCTGATTTCTTCAAACCTATAATGAAATCCATACTCAAATGTTTCCACGCTTGATCTGGAATAGGCAAGGGTTGGAGGAGACCTGCTGGTGGAGTGTGTTCTACCTTGTTTTGCTGGAAAACATCGCATTCCTGGATAAACTTGATCAAGTATCTCTTCATACCAGTCCATTGAAAATATACTTTGGCCCTTTGATAAGAAGCTTGCATCCCTGAATGACCTCCTATAACTGAGGAATGGACTGCTGTTAGGACTCGATAACGAACATCACAACTGCTGCCAATATAAATTCTCCTCATTAATTTGATGACGCCTTGTGAGTAAATGTATCCCTCGGGGTGTACTGGAGATAGCAGTAGTTTGGGAATCAACTCTTGAGCCCATTTGTCATCTGCATAACTAGCTTGCACCTCTTCTAGCCATCTTGGTTGTGTTGTAGTGAGTGATGAGGAATGTTAGAGCATTGCTCGGTCGAACTCACATGCATTGATATCTCAAGCATGTTTGTCAATGTTAGTGATCAAAACTATAAGTCTTGATTTCTAGTCTACTATAGCTAAGTCTCAGACTAGGATAGAAAGTGTAGTTGAGCTCAAGGACTTCATGGTGATTCATCATACAAGAAGAATAAATACTCAAGGAACCGGTTGAACTTCTCGACAAAGAGGCATGTGAAGACTTGAACTTATCTGTTACTCAAAAGTCTGTCTAGTCTAACTCCTACTTCTTGAGACAAAAATTCATATGCTATATATAGACTTAAATTATACACATTTGGTATTTCGAGCCGAGTATACCTCGCCTATCTATATCTCGAAAAATGTGTTGGTAAGAGTTTTGCTTCGATCATATTTATCTTTACCTAGTGACGAAAGTCATGATATGTTTCAATCACTTTGAAAATTGCTTTGACGAGAAATGGTGTAACAACTATATAACGACCTCTAAGAATGTTTCAATGGTTGGAATGAGAGTTTAGATTACATAACTAATGATGGACATAAGTATTTCTGTGGAAACACATATGTGCATAAGTCCTATCCCTTGAACCAAAGTTTGCGAACTTTGTTGATCAAGAGAAACCGGAAAAATGGCTTGTTGCCAAGTCCGCGAACTGCCGAACTTCTCATCCCGAGAAATTATGCTGGAGTTGAAAAACTTGTTGCGTGAGTACCAGTCCGCGAACCGGCGGAAAGTCTTCGCCAAGATTTTCTGTTGGAGTTTGTAAACTCTGCCCGGTTGCTTAAGTCCGCGAACCTAGTGTGCGAACTTAAGAAGGTTATATATCTGAAGATGATTTCTGAACTTAAACTTATAAAGACTAAGGAATGCAATTTGCATACCGTGGATATAAAAGTTCATGAACCGACTAAAGTGAATCAAATCATTTTTTCTTCAATTGTGTCTTGTGTAGTACATAAGATTTCCTTGCAATTGAACAACTCTCTAACTAGTTCATTTGAAGTCATTTGAACTAGTTATGGTGAAGAAGAATATGGTGGGTATGAAATGATCATATGGCTAACCTTTTGGTTAACTATTGTTGAACCAACAATGTACATGTTTGGGTACGGTTAACAAACCTAGAAGAGTGCATTTCATTTGTGTATAACAAGATAAGTTTTCGATCTAACGGTTGAGAAATATTAGCTTGAATCTAAATCAGGTTTTCATCTAACAGTGGATATTGTTTGCTTTGTGACCAAGGCGAAACCCTGATTTGAAATACTATATAAAGAAGACATCTAATATTGTGCAAAAGTAATCCCCACACATCACGGGTGATACTAGTTTGCGTGCTAAAGTCGATTCTCCTTTAACCTTTGGTTTTCTTCTTCTAAAACCAGTTTAACGACTTAAAGACTTCATTGGGATTGTGAAGCCAGACCGGTACTACTTTTATCGTAGTTGTGTGATCTGATCTTGCATCTTCTATCGTACGAGTACAATCAGATTGATTGGATTGAGATTAATATGTCCGGTAGGCAAGATGTAAAAAGTAGTCACAAACATCTTCGTCTCATTGCTTGTGATTCCACAACATCTTTTTTCGCTACCATACGATGAAGATTGTTGTGAGGTGATTGATTTATCTAGGCTGTTCTCCGGGAATATAAGACCGGATTATCAATTGGTTCCTGTTCACCTTGATTATTATCAAAAGACGGAACAAAAACTTTAGGGTTTTTCTGTGGGAGACAGATTGATCCTTTGATAGATTTTTCTGTGTGAGACATATTTTTTTATCGTCAAAGCCTGCGATTTTGGGTCGTAGCAACTCTTAGTTGTGGGTGAGTTCAGCTAAGGGAATCAAGTGCACAGTATCCTGCTGGGATCAGAGGCATAGGGAGTACAACTGTACCTTGGATCGGTGGGAGACTTATTGGGGTTCAACTATAGTCCAGTCCGAAGTTAGCTTGGAGTAGGCTAGTGTCTGTAGCGGATTAATACAATGTGTGTTCAATGTGGACTAGGTCCCGGGGTTTTTATGCATTTGCAGTTTCCTCATTAACAAAATTTTCTGGTGTCTGTGTTATTTCAATTTACGCATTATATTGTTTTATCTTTATAATTGAAATAATACAGGTTGTGCGTTAGATCATCAATTAGAGTAATCCAACCTTTGGTTGTTGATTGTCATTGATTGATCCTTAGATATTGGTCTTTGGTACCATCCAAGTTATTCCTTGTGTTTGATTAAAGACTCGCTGATTTCTATTAGCTTGAGTAAATCAAAACAAGAGAGAGATATTAACTCCTTGAGATACTTTTATCTAGATTGAGTCTGACTGTCTAGTTGATTCTATAAAAAGTATTTCGGAGTTAGTCCAAACAGATTGCTAAGCGAAGTATTGGGTGGTGTTGTTAGACCCCCGCTTTTTCAATTGGTATCATAGCAGGAAAACACGTTAAAGACCTTATAAGTCTGTGTTTGTAGTGATCTGATTATGGACGAGTCTATCTCTAATAACGTACCAGTTCAGAAATTACCAGATGATTCTAAAATCTTGGATTCACCTGAGAGAACTATCACATCTAAGTCAATATCTAAACATTCTCTTGATGTAAAACTGTTTATTGGGAAACTCTCCTAGAAGAACAGTTGAATGAACTTTCTGATGAAGGTGATACAGATATTGATAGAGATGTTGATGAGGAAGTCTCAGAGTATGTTAAGTTTTTGGATTCGTGGAAGATGAAGAAGATTACAACTTCTCACGTCTCACCTCTGCTGACTCCTCTCTGTCGAGAAAATAAGATATTGAGAAGATGCTACGCATGTGTTTATTTTTCGAATCGTTCTAACGAATCGATCCTCAAGGATTCTGTGGAAAACCTACGTATAAATTCACTTGAATGTGATAATCTTTATCAAAAGTGCTTTTTGTTGGAAGAGAAACTTGCAGAATCTGAAGCAAGGTTTAACTCTCAACAAATTAGTTTTGATGACAGAGAAAGTGATTGTCTCGCTCGAGAAAAACTCCTTGAGGCTAATTTAGCTGCTGCTCTTGATAAAATCAAGATGTTGGAAGATGACTTGAAAAGGTTCAATACTAATTCAAGCAAATTAACCACTATGCTAGGAGCAAGTAAATATCATCGTGATACACGAGGATTGGGCTATAAGGGAATATATGCTCCAAGTATTGGCAAAGAGGTAAAATTTGTCAAGGCTAGTGATTCTTCTCAACAAAAGGTTTCCAATGATGGCAAAAGTGAAATACCTTCACCGGCAATTAAGGTTCAAAAGAGAAAAGAATATCAACCTCCAAAGTCAGCACATACGGATCGAGGTAAGAACATTCCTTATGTTTACCACTATTGCGGAAATAAAGGTCACCTTGAAAGGAGATGTCGTTTTCGTATAAGGAATAAGAAACTTCATGATGTTCTTGTTTGGGAATCACAAGAAGTTGTGAAACCAAGATCATATGCTAAGGCTAATCCCCTTAACATTATAGGTTGTAACTTTTCAACCTTTAGGCAAAGGAATCGTTGCTGTGATAAACCTAGATTTGCCTATTGATTATCTTTTATCTCGAATCGTGTGTTGGTAAAGCGTTTCGCTTTGATCAAGTTTATCTTCACCTAGTGAAGAAAGTGATGAAAAGTTTCAATCACTTTGAGAATTGCTCTGACGTGAATCGGTCTGTGAATAACGGCTACATAGCGTCCTCTGAGAATGTCTCATTGATTGAAATGAGAGTTTAGATTACATAACCATGTATTCCTTGAACCGAAGTTTTCGAACTTTGTTGATCAAGAGAAATCGGGAGGATTGTGGAATTGGCTTGCCAAGTCCGCGAACTGTCGGAAGTTCTCGACCGAGAATTTCTGCTGGATTTTCCAAAACTCGTTTGTGTGATAAGTCCGCGAACCCAGTCCGCGAACTGGCGAAAGTTCTCTTTCCGAGAATTTCTGCTGAGTTTGGAAAACTCAACCGATTAACTTAAGACCGCGAACTTGTTTGTGAACTTAAGAGGTTATGATCTAAAGATGTGCTCTGAACATGAAACATTAAATTACTAAGGAATGCTTTATGCAAACCGTGGCTATAATGTTCATGAGCCGATTCAATCGAATCGAATCATCTTTGTTTCAATTGTGTCTTGTGTAGTTACATAAGATCTCATAGCAATTGAACAACTCTTTAAATAGTTCATTTGAGTCAATTGAACTAGTTATGGTGAAGAAGAACAAGGTTAATATGAAATGCTCATATGGTTAACCTTTTGGGTTACTATGTTGAACCAACATACACGTACACGTTTGGGCATGGTTTTCACAAACCCAGTAAACGTCTACCCAAGTGTGTGTGACAAGCTAAGTTTTCGATCTAACGGTTGAGAAATATTAGCTTGAATCTAAATCAGGTTTTCATCTAACGGTGAATAAGGATTGCTTTGTATCTGAGACAAAACCCTGATTTGAAGGCTATATAAAGGAGACATCTAGCATTTTGCAAAACTAATCCCCACACGTCTGTGTGATACTAGTGCGCTCGCTAGAGTCGATTCTCCTTTAACCTTTGGTTTTCTTCTCTAAAACCAGGTTAACGACTTAAAGACTTCACTGGGATTGTGAAGCCAGAACGATACTACTTTTATCGTAGTTGTGTGATCTGATCTTACATCTTCTATCGTACGAGTACAATCGATTGATTGGCTTGAGATCGTGAGAGTTCTCCGATAGGAAAGATAAAGAAGTCACAAACATCTTCGTCTCACTGTTTGTGATTCCTCGAGAAACCGCATGTGTAGTCAGGAAGGATTGTAGAGAGTTGATTGATTAATCTAGGTTGTTCTTCGGGAATATAAGACCGGATTATCAATTGGTTCCTGTTCACCATGATTTTATATCTTAAGACGGAACAAAACCTAGGGTTTATCTGTGGGAGAAAAATTTATCCTTTGATAGACTTTTCTGTGTGAGACAGATTTGTTTATTATCAAGTTTGTGATTTTGGGTTGCAGCAACTCTTGGTTGTGGGTGAGATCAGCTAAGGGAATCAAGTGCGTAGTATCCTGCTGGGATCATCGGCGTAGGAGTACAACTGTACCTTGAATTAGTGGGAGACTGATTGGGGTTCAACTATAGTCCAGTCCGAAGTTAGCTTAGAGTAGGCTAGTGTCTGTAGCGACTTAATACAACGTGTATTCAATCTGGACTAGATCCCGGGGTTTTTCTGCATTTGCAGTTTCCTCCTTAACAAAATTTATGGTGTCTGTGTTATTTCTTTTCTGCATTATATTTTTATATAATTGAAATAATACAGGTTGTGCGTTAAAGATCATCAATTGGAAATCAACCTTTGGTTGTTGATTGATATTGATTGATTCTTGGACGTTGGTCTTTGGCGCCGTCCAAGTTATATCTCTTTGATAAAGACTCGCATATTTCCATTTGCTTGAGTAAAGATCAAATCGAGAGATTGAGATATAAACTCTTTGATATATCTTTTTATTGATTGAGTCTAACTGTCTAGTTGATTCTCATAAAAAGTATATTGGAGTTTGTCCATACAGATTGCTAAGCGAAATATTGGGTGGTGTTGTTAGACCCCCGCTTTTTCAATTGGTATCACAGCAGGAAAACACGTTAAAGACCTTATAAGTCTGTGTTTGTAGCGATCTGATTATGGACGAGTCTATCTCTAATAACGTGCCAGTTCAGAAATTACTAGATGATTCTAAAATCTTGGATTCACCTGAGAGAACTGTCACATCTAAGTCAATATCCAAACATTCTCTTGATATAAAAATTATTGATTGGGAAACTCTCCTAGAAGAACAGTTGGATGAACTTTCTGATGAAGGTGATTCAGACATTGATAGAGATGTTGATGAGGAAGTCTCAGACTATGTTAAGTTTTTGGATTCGTGGAATATGAAGAAGATTACAACTTCTCATGTCACACCTCTTCTGACTCCTCTCTGTCGAGAAAGCAAGAAATTGAGAAAATGTTACGCAGGTGTTTATTTTTCGAATCGTTCTACCGAATCGATCCTCAAGGATTCTGAGGAAAACCTACGTATGAAGTCACTTGACTGTGATAATCTTTATCAAAAGTACTTTTTGTTGGAAGAGAAACTTGCAGAATATAAAGTAAGGTTTAACTTCCAGCAAACAAGTTTTGACGACAGAGAAAGCGCTTATCTCACTCGAGAAAAACGCCTTGAGGCTGATTTAACTGCTGCTCTTGATAAAATCAAGATGTTGGAAGATGACTTGAAAAAGTTCAATACTAGTTCAAGCAAATTAACCACTACGCTAGGAGCAAGTAAAAATCATCGTGATACACGAGGATTGGGCTATAAGGGAATAGATGCTCCAAGTACTAGAAAAGAGGTAAAATTTGTCAAGGCTAGTGATTCTTCTCAACAAAAGGTTTCCACTGATGGAAAAAGTGAAATACCTTCTCCGACAGCTAAGGTTCAAAAGAGCAAAGTTTATCAACCTGCAAAGTTAGCACACACGGATCGAGGTAAGAACATTCCTTATGTTTACCACTATTGCGGAAATAAAGGTCACCTGGAAAGGAGATGTCGTTTCCGTATAAGGAATGAGAAACTTTATGATGTTCTTTTTTGGGCTTCACAAGAAGTTGTGAAACCAAGATCATACGTTAAGACTGATCCTCTTAACGTTACAGGTTATAATTATCCAACCTTTAGGCAAAGGAATCAGTGCTATGATAGACCTAGATTTTCCTATAAACGTCGTACGAATCCTTTTCATGATCGTAATGGTTATCAAAAGGATAACTTCGTAAAGACGAAGACAAGATACGATGCTCCCAATTGGAGAAAGACTAACTTGGAAAAAGTATAGTCAATCCAATTCTCTTCCGAGAAATCTTAAAAGAGTAATGGGAAGAAGGTTCTGGTTTTTCCTAAACGCACTCAGAAGTGGGTACCAAAGAAATCTAATGATGCTTTGAGTGTGAAAATGAATGATCTTCCAGAAAATTCCATGACTATGGAGAAGGCAGTATCCATGACGTTGGAACTTAACAATTTTTTTGGAAAAATGGAATTGGATGTGAAAGGCTCTAAAAGTGATCCCTTTCATGATAATCCAAAGGTCAATTATGGTGAACAAGATATTTTTCACCCCAACACAACTTGATTGTGTTGTAAATGCATCCTCACCAAGGAATGCTCTGCTATGTATATGGTGAGGGAAGCACGAAATTTGGGCGCACAGATTATGTTCGGTAAGGATGTAGAATTCAATTGGATTCATCTAAAAAGGTGTGTCTATAAACTTGAGAAATATTTTTGCTTTTATTTGTTTAGAGAACTGATAATGATTCACGTCCCTTTCTTATCGTTCTTTTCTACCTAACTTGATCCGTGTTTAAGGTTCTTAAACGTTTAGATTTGAAAATAGTAGTTCGGGATATTTGGACTTCATGGTACACCTACCAGGTATGCATAACATCTTTTAAAATCAAAATCCAGGGGTTTAAGTTCGCGGACTTGAAAATTCGTTTGCAAACCCGTATGCATATTTGACGTCGAGATTTGATAAACTTGTTTTGGCCGTAACTTCTTCGTCCGAACTCGGATTGACCTCATGCTTTTTGAAATCTCTTCATCTTTGAATTATCTTAAAAATAGAGATGAGAAACCTTGAATTTGGATGAGTTAATATTGGTATTTGTCCTGACTCTTGTTTTTGAGTATTTTGCTCCGTTTCGTTGTACTTGTTCCACTTCTCTTGAACTTGGGCACTTGGATTCTTGGAGTACTATTCTTCTAAGCTAATTTGTATCTTTTACAATAATGTTGTTGGTAAATCACAAAGAAGGAAGTTCAAGAATGGATAGTAGTACGCAGTGCTATGGAATTCTTGAATATTCACAATCATCCTATGTGAACTATGGTGCATGGTCGTTATTGACTTTGTATGTTCTTCTTTGTTAAGAAAATCTTTTTATACGCCTTTGGAAGCTATTCTTGGTATAAATCCGGGCGAAAAAGATTGATTCTACCCTCTAAGTTTAAATCATCTTGTATGTGCATTACGAGTTTGTCTTGATGCCTAGGAAACTTCTTATGAGAATTAATTCTTATTTTTAAGAAGGATTACTAGAGTTTGGAATAGCAATTATTGTGATTACACATAGCTATGTCCAATGTTTTCATCTTCATGTTTTTAGATTTGTTGGTTTAAATTCTAAAACTTTTTGGAAGATGATTTTTGCAGTATTTAATATTTATGATTTGTTATATTGCAATTTGTTATGGGATATTGGTGTTTACGTCCGTGAACTATTTTTGTCCCATACTTTGTCAAAATGAAAGTCGTTCGTGTTCGGTATTCACGTACTGGTAAAAGAATGAATGGACTTTTGGCAAATACAAAAGTTAAGCCTATATTGTCAATTATTTGATGGAAGATAGGTTAAAATCTTTTGTTTTCAAGGATTATGTCTATTATTTTCGTTATGAAAATAGTGATTGAAGATAGAATGAATCCTTATGTATTCCGCAGTATTGATCATCCCTGATCCATGTTTTATGTATTACTGTGAGGCTCCGTAATGTATCTTATGTTGAGCATTATACAACCAAGTTGGTTTTCTTAGCTTAGTTATTGTTCCGTGAGATATGTTATGTCGAGCATATTGAACTAAATTAATCATCTTGTTTGGTTATTTATTTATTGCTCTGTAAGTATTCTTATGTCGAGAAAATGACAATTAAATTGATTACTTTTGTAATTAGTTTGGTTGTGTATTCCAATTAGATTAATTATGGGTAATCTTGTAATTAATCTAGTTGAGTATTTTTGTGACTACATAAGGTTTTCTTGTGTTGAGTATTTGAATGGTTAAGCTAATCATTTTCTTTGGTTAACTTAGTCGTAGCCCGTAAGTTATCTTATGTTGAGGACAATCAGTTGAATTGATCACTTTTTCTATTTAATTTGATCGCGCATTCTGATTAAATTAATCATGGGTTACTTGTGATTAATTTGATTGAGTTTTTGGATATAGAAAATCGTTCTCATGGTTTTTGGTGTCCAATAAAAATCCTTCTTTTCGTTTGAAATTAAGGTCGCTCGTTGTTGTTCTTACGGGAATGACATCAAATGAGGGAGAGTTCTTTTGAACTTGTGCTTAATGGTCATATCTTGAGGGGAGTGCGGCTGTGGAATTTTAAAAGGGGTTATCTTGTATCTTTAAACTCCTTGATGAATGCTATTAGCTTCGGCTATATGATCGCATCTAAATTAGGTGGTATGTATTTTTTCTTTTAGTCATGAAATGTCTCTTACGGAAATTTCATTATGATCCCGTTCTTGTACCTTTGCCAATTTTATTGACAAAAAGTGGGAGAACTAATATGTAGTTCACACTACAAATACATATGGTTTTCGGATCATTGTGTAAGGGGGAGTGGTTTCCATGTGAGATGGAGTATTGACTAAGGGGGAGTGATACATATCACCATAGTATTATTGTTGAAGTTGTGATACAATTGGACTTTGACACTGTGTAATAATACTATAACACTGTATAACAATGGTCAAGAACGATGCTTTCTCATTGTTATAGCTACAGATCTTCAACAACGGTGATGTTAAACTTACAACCTTTGGGATCATTGGAGTATTTGGAAGTGACGAAGATTTCGAGGAATGTTGAAGATTAGACATGTGGAATAGGAGGTACTAAAGTTTCTTTATCTTTTTTGTATTTCATATTTATTTTATTAGTTTTGTCGCTAAAATTGACAAAGGGGGGGATTGTTAGAGCATTGCTCGGTCGAACTCGCATGCCTTGTTATCTCAAGCATGTTTGTCAATGTTAGTGATCAAAACTATAAGTCTTGATTTTTAGTCTACTATAGCATGATATGTTTCAATCACTTTGAAAATTTCTTTGACGAGAAATGGTGTAACAACTATATAACGTCCTCTAAGAATGTTTCAATGGTTGGAATGAGAGTTTAGATTACATAACCAATGATGGACATAAGTATTGTTATGGAAACACATATGTGCATAAGTCCTATCCCTTGAACCAAAGTTTGCGAACTTTGTTTATCAAGAGAAACCGGAAAAATGGCTTGTTTACAAGTCCGCGAACTCAGTCCGCGAACTGCCGAACTTCTCATCTCGAGAAATCCTGCTGGAGTTGACAAACTTGTTGCGTGAGTACCAGTCCGCGAACCCAGTCCGCGAACCGGCGGAAAGTCTTCGCCGATATTTTCTGTTGGAGTTTGTAAACTCTGCCCGGTTGCTTAAGTCCGCGAACCTAGTGTGCGAACTTAAGAAGGTTATATATATGAAGGTGATTGCTGAACTTAAACTTATAAAGACTAAGGAATGCAATTTGCAAACCGTGGCAATAAAAGTTCATGAACCGATTCAAGTGAATCAAATCATCTTTGCTTCAATTGTGTCTTGTGTAGCACATAATATTTCCTTGCAATTGAACAACTCTCTAACTAGTTCATTTGAAGTCATTTGAATTAGTTATGGTGATGAAGAATATGGTTGGTATTAAATGCTCATATGGATAACCTTTTAGTTAACTATTGTTGAACCAACAATGTACACTTTTGGGTACGGTTAGCAGACCTAGAAGCGTGCATTTCATTTGTGTATAACAAGCTAAGTTTTTGATCTAACGGTTGAGAAATATTAGATTGAATCTAAATCAGGTTTTAATCTAACGGTGGATATTATTTGCTTTGTGACCAAGGCGAAACCCTGATTTGAAAGACTATATAAAGGAGACATCTAGTACTGTGCAAAACTAATCCCCACACTTCACGTGTGATACTAGTTTGCGTGATAGAGTCGATTCTCCTTTAACCTTTGGTTTTCTTCTTCTAAAACCAGGTTAGCAACTTAATGACTTCATTGGGATTGTGAAGCCAGATCGATACTACTTTTATCGTAGTTGTGTGATCTGATCTTGCATCTTTTATCGTACGAGTACAATCAGATTGATTGACTTGAGATTAATATCTCTGATAGGCAAGATATAAAAAGTAGTCACAAACATCTTCGTCTCATTGCTTGTGATTCCACAACATATTTTTTCGCTACCATACGATTAAGATTGTTGTGAGGTGATTGATTTATCTAGGGCTGTTCTTCGGGAATATAAGACCGGATTATCAATTGGTTCCTGTTCACCTTGATTAATATCAAAATACGGAACAAAAAATTTAGGGTTTTTCTGTGGAAGAAAGATTGATCCTTTGATAGACTTGTATGTGTGAGACAGATTTGTTTATTGTCAAAGCCTGCGATTTTGGGTCGTAGTAACTCTTAGTTGTGGGTGAGATCAGCTAAGGGAATCAAGTGCGCAGTATCATGTTGGGATCAGAGGCATAGGGAGTAAAACTGTACCTTGTATCAGTGGGAGACTGACTGGGGTTCAACTATGGTCCAGTCCGAAGTTAGCTTGGAGTAGTCTAGTGTCTGTAGCGGCTTAATACAGTGTGTTTTCAATCTGGACTAGGTCCCAGGGTTTTTCTGCATTTGCGGTTTCCTCGTTAACAACAATTTTGGTGTCTGTGTTATTTCAATTTCCGCATTATATTGTTTTATCTCTATAATTTAAATAATGCAGGTTGTGCGTTAGATCATCAATTAGAGTAATCCAACCTTTGGTTGTTGATTGTCATTGATTGATCCTTGGATATTGGTCTTTGGTACCATCCAAGTTATTACTTGTGTTTGATTAAATACTCGTTGATTTATATTAGCTTGAGTAAATCAAAACAAGAGAGAGATATTAACTCATTGAGATACTTTTATCTAGATTGAGTCTGATTGTCTAGTTGATTCTCTAGAAAGTATTTCGGAGTTAGTCCATACAGATTGCTAAGCGAAGTATTGGGTGGTGTTGTTAGACCCCCGCTTTTTCAAGCAAGATGCCTTAGATAATGCATCAGCTACTCTATTGTCAGTCCCCTTCTTGTAGTGCAGTGTGTAATCATACCCTATTAGCTTGGTCAACCATTTCTGCGGAAACAGGGTATGTAGCCGTTGGTCCATAAAGTATTTTATACTTTGATGCTCAGTATATATACTGAAATGAGAGCCCAGTAATAAAGAACGCCAATGAGTTACTACTATAACAATACCTAGCAACTCATTCTCGTAAGTGGATAAGGCCTTGTACCGTAACCCCAAATCCTTGCTGAAAAAAACAATAGGTCTTTTGAGTTGCATAAGAACTGCACCTACTCCAGTATCACTAGCATCCGTCTCCACTTCAAACTCCTTTGTGAAGTCCGGCAAAATTAGGACAGGAGTTGAAGTCATCACCTTCTTCAATTGTTCAAAAGCTAGCTCAGCAGCTGGACACCAAGAAAAACTATTCTTCTTTAATAGAGAAGTTAAGGGTTGACAAATCGGGCCATAGTCCTTCACGAATTTGCGATAATAGCCTGTTAAACCTAAGAACCCCCGTAATCCTTTGAAAGTTGTAGGTCTCGGCCAGTTTAACATACATTCAATCTTGGCAGGGTCAGCTGCCACTCCCTTGCTACTAACAAGAGGACCAAGATATTCTAGTTGTTGCTGACCAAAACTACATTTGCTACGCTTAGCTAGAAGTGAATGTTGTTGTCGAATATTCAGGGAAATGCGAAGATGTGTGCAATGAGATGCTAAGTCAGGGCTATAAACTAGTATGTCATCGAAGAAAACAAGAACAAATTTTCGCAGATGGGGTTTGAAAATGTCGTTCATAAGGGACTGAAAGGTTGCTGGAGCATTAGTCAGCCAAATGGAATGACTTGAAATTCCAAATGACCATGATGTGTACGAAAGGAAGTTTTTTGCACATCTGCAGGGTGTACTCGAATCTGGTGATACCCAGATCGAAGGTCTATCTATATGGGAATGGGGTACTTATCTTTTACAGTTATAGAGTTGAGCTTCCGGTAATCCATGCAAAAACGCCAATCACCATCTTTCTTCTTTACTAACAACACAGGGGAAGAGAACGGGCTGTGGCTAGGATAAATGACCCCTGCTGTGAGAATCTCCTGCACCAGTTTCTCAGTGACAGCTTTCTTCACATGTGGTACTCTGTAAGGCCGTTGGTTTGGTGGAGCCGAGTTTGGAACTAAGGGGTGTAGATGGGGAAAAACGATTTGCTGGTTTTTACGGAACTGAAGAGACGTCCTTGTGGAGACTCCTTGAACCGAGCAAAATGTTGAACCTCACACAGATGCACTGCAAAAAGGGAGTGCTTTAAAATCGAGAGATTAATCTGTAGGACTCCGGCCTAAACCAAGAACAATGGTCGTTCCAAAGTCAATTCGGTCATAAAAGAGGATAGGTTGATCTGTAGGAGAGAAGCTGAGAAATGTGTGAAATCAATGGTGATCTGAGATTGTAGGTGTGTTGTGAATTCAGTGTAAGAACGCTCTGAATAATTGAATTTTACTCAATTGAGAGTGATTGCTCAGACGATGAGTTCGTGTAAACGAAAGATTGTCTGTATGAACTTGCCGAGAAATTCCTTGTTTTAGACGAATGTTCGAGTACTCGAATCTCGTCATTTCAATCAGGATTCAGAGACATCTTATAATGCCGGAGTTGAAAACACCATGATCCCATGAAATGTGAAAGTTGCTGGAATCAGAGAGTGGGGAAGTGGGAAATCATGTCAAAACCAGTTGCTCATCGTGAGGAGACTTGGTTAATTTTCCACCCACTACTTTGCTGACTCTTCCAACTGATTGCACGACTTGCTCACATTCTCATCGTATGTATGAACACACGTGTCGTAGACCGCCAGACAAAAACCCTAGTTAATATCCCCCCATGTGACACGATTGATGTCTCGTGATTGTGGAGTCAGTTGATGACTTTATGGGACGATGAGTCCTTGTATTGCTGAGTTGAACATAATTTGCAAATGTTCTGAGACTCATGAATTAAACGCATGTCTGTTGAGACGAGGCATCATTGAATAAATGTTGATAATTTAAGATGAGCAAACTGTGTTGCTGAGTTGATGAATACTGATGGTTGAACCAATATCTTTAATCTGGACAAATATTGCTAGTTCGAGCAAATATTGCCGGTTTGAGCAAATATTGCTAATCTGAGAAAATATTGCTCGATGAATTGTTGGTAGCAGGACCAAATAAAATATTAATTTAAGATACTCACTGCTGGGTCGAGTATAATAAACAAAAATGTTGATCGTAGGATCAACGTAAAATTATCAGCTTTTGAATCTGCTCAAAATTATGTTTTTGCAGAGCTCTGGATTCAAAACCCTAATTTTAATGAATTAACGATTTATTGAAAATCAGCGAAGCAGGGACCGCAGGGACTGGCTACATGGGACGATGAGTCGACCATGTAATGCCCAGATGCTCGAATGAGCACAATACCAAAGTCTCTTGAAGACCAATTGGTGAAAGAATGATTAAATGATGGTTTAATCATTTATTAAAATAATGCTCGTGTGAGCGACAGATAATAAAGCCTAACTATGAAAAGATGAGGGACCGACTAGAAGGTCATGGGACCGGCACTTGATGGTCACGGGACCAATTGACGGTCGTTTGAGCGAACTCTTGACTGTTCGAAAAGAGTTTGGACCTCATACGGGCAATTGAGCAAATTAGGTCAAAATAATTAAAACACGTGGGACCGGCCATTTGCAAGCCTTAGGTTCACCCTTGGTCGGTCAAGGGGATGTGCCCGTGTTACCATGGTTTTTGTGTCTCAGTCCTAAGAGTTTCGATATTTTCTGGTGAGAAAATATGTAGGGTTCAGGATTTTGCTGAAACTAAGAAAAATACATAAGATGATGAAAAATAATAGATAGAACAGGGAATTGCAAGGTGTGGGACCGGCCATGGCTAGGGCATGGCCGGCCAGCTGACAAGCACGATCCCACACACTTTTCCCAGTTTTATGTAATTTTATGTATTTTCTCTGAATTGGGGGAAATTCCACGAACCTGGAGAGTTTTATGAAATTAGGGAGCTTCCATGAGATGAGGGAAATAAAATAATAATAAAATAGGGAATGATGGAGTGTGGGACCGGCAATGGCCAAGGCATGGCCGGCCGACCAACGAGCACGGTCCCAGGGCACTCTTCCTAATTTTATGTAATTTTCATGATTTTAGGGAATTTTCATGAAATCAAAGAGATTTGTTGAAACCAAAGTATTTTGTTGAAATCAGGGAGTTTTCATGGAATGAGGAAAACAAAAATAATAATAATAATAATAAAATAAGAGGCGTGTGGGACCGGCTAGGGCGTTTAAGTGTTATATCCCTTGAGCATGTCTTAGGTTTGACCGTTTGGGTCCCAACTATCTTCTGTTGATTCAACATTCCTTTAGTCGCGGTAGTGGGATTCAATACTTTTGCAGACATCAGAGCTTTCTGATTTTGTGGCACACGTGAACACTCCTGCAAGGCTATGGAGAAATGCCCAAATTGTTCTTTGCCGTGGTTGAACATCATCTCAGTAATGAATGTCTCACTGAGATGCTCGATTCGGAGAAATGTCAGATTCAACCACTTGGTAAAATATTGCTGAAGTGAGATTACCCACTCATAGCGTCTTGCAATAGCAGAGATGCTAGCAGAATTGAGTCCCCATGTTAGAATAGCATGTGAGGAAATAAATGACATAAACATGGGAGGAATGAGACTTTCCCGAGTGTAGGACCTTTTGATGAATGTCTATGCATATTTTGCAAGTTCTTGTTTCAACCTCGTCAAAGTTCGAAATTCCTCCAAGTGCCCTGATGATGGAACGTCCGCCAAATCTTCTGGATCAGAACTTTCTTCGTTAGAGAGATGTGTAACCAAAGGCGCTTTGTAAGTACCCATCTTTTCAGCGTGGATCCACGCTCGTCCGAAGAACATGTCATATCCTGGATCTTCCTGATAATGTGAAACTTGGTTTCTGTCCAGGTTGAACTCATGTTCACTTTGAGAGTGATGTAGCCATAAGTAGTTCTGAGCGTTCCTTCAAGGTCTCTGATTGAGATGGGAACATGAGTAGCTTATTGTCGAGTGATGCCTGTGGATCCGATGGTTTTCAGTGGAATGTTATTGATGGCGGTGCTAGCATCGACCAATGTTTTTCCAAATTCGTTTCTTCTGATATTGACTGTGGTAAGCAGTCCCCAGTCGTACATCTCTTGGTCTGTGGATGGAGGCTCAAGAAGTATTCCGGAATGGACTTCTTGACACGATGTGGTTCAGTTATGTGAACATGTATCTCCTTTGTGCCTTCGACAGATAGAGCAACTCACGTTCGACCAAGGATTGAGCTGCCTCTTTGATAGGTTGCTCAGAGAGTGTAAAGGTCCTGATTGGGGAGGATTCTTGTGTACTCCTTCAGTCTCCAGTTGAAGCTATTGTGGATCAACCTTCTCTTTGAAAATGTGCTTCAAAATATTGCAGTTGCTTGTTGGATAATTGATGAATCTATGAAGGTGACAGTACCTGGGATCCTCCATTTCTTCTTCAGTTGGCTCTCTCCTGATGAACGAAAATTTGATTGCACCAGTAACTCGATCACTCCTTCATGAGAAGAGAGAAGTTTGAGTCTTTCCGATCATTTCCCCGCTCGTTGATGTCGGGTCGAGGTTTATGCATTTCAGGATTGGTTATCTTTTCTTTGCGCCTTCAGAGGATCCTGGGATGTTGGAGAAGCGCTGTGTCTCGGCTTTCCTTTCATTCCTTTCATCAACAACGTTTGTTGAAAGCTGGAGATTGTACTGATTGTTGACTAGGCGTCGGCTGCTTTGAGGTTCCTCGATCTTGAAGACTTTGCTCTTTCCAGTAAAGCGGGTGCAGTAGTTGCCGATAGCTCTGAGAAGGTATGTAAACGAAGATTTTCCAATAAAGCTCTGTAAACTGGGATCATGTTGTTGATACACAAGTCTACCAGTTGTTGATCTGTGACGTTTGGATCATGACAGTCCAGGGCCTGGAATCTGAATCTTTTCACGTAGTCATTGGGGTGTTCATTGCTCCTATGAAACATTCTTCCAGGATCAGATAGAGTAATTTTCTCTGACACAAAGAAGTACGTTCTGTAGAAGGCGTTAATCATTTCTCTCCAACTGGTGATACTTCCTGGCGTGATGTTGTTGTACCAGGTATATGCCCTTCCTTTCAGGGATTTTGAAAATTCCTTCAGAAGGACGACATGATTGTGCTCATGTTCGCCCAACGCTTCCAGAAACCGCGAGACATGCTCTCTAGCATTGCCTGTTCCATCATACAAAGTGAAGGTTGGAGAGGTATAACCTTTTGGAAGAGGAATTCTTTGCGTAGCAGAAGGGTACGGAGGCTGGTGACGATGGACATGTGATGTCTTGTCTTTTCCACGGTTCTCCAGGAGGCGTTCCAAATCTTCCCGAGTAATGAAACTTGATGATTCCTTCGTTGATGGATCGTCTGCAGCTTTGCGGACTTCATTGTCATCCACCGTATGAACTGGAACGACTTCAGGATCAACATTCGAAGATGTTTCTTTTCCTTTTCTCTTTTCTTGAGTTTTCTCTGACATCTTGTCAGTGAGAGTTTTGATATAATTGCACAGCTCCTTCTGTGTTGCATCCATGTCAGTCTGATTCTTGGAAAGAGACTCTTGCACCTTCTTGATATCAGCTATGGTAGGCGGGTTTTCTCTGATTTCCTCAGGGAAACGACCAAACAGGGGATGTGCTTCAATATTGGTCTAAGGAGGAGTGATATCACCGCCATTTTTAGAAACATGAATGGTTTCCGGAATACCATCATTGTTATTGTTGCTAGTGCTAGCGTTGTTTGTGTTGGAACCTATAACTAACCCATACCTAAGACCATCCATCTTTGTGAATTGTGAGATTGCAACCGAGAGAATGATCTCCCACTGTGGCCGCGAATCTGTAGATGGAGAAAAACGATTTGCTGGTTCTGACGGAATTGAAGAGACGTCCGTGTGGAGACTCCTTGAACCGAGCAAAATATTGAACCTCACACAGATGCACTGCAAAAAAGGATTGCTTTAAAATCGAGAGATCAATATATAGGACTCCGGCCTAAACCAAGAACAATGGTCGTTCCAGAGTCAACTCGGTCACAAGAGAGGATGGGTTGATCTGTAGGAGGGAAGCTGAGAAATGTGTGAGATCAATGGTGATCTGAGATTGTAGGTGCGTTGTGAATTCAGCGTAAAAACGCTCTGAATGATTGAATTTTACTCAATTGAGAGTGATTGCTCAGAAATGAGTTCGTGTAGACGAAAGATTATCCGTATGAACTTGACGAGAAACTCCTTGTTTTAGAAAAATGTTCGGATCTCATCCTTTCAATCAGGATTCAGAGACATCTTATAATGCCGGAGTTGAAAACACCATGATCCCATGAAGTGTGACAGTTGCTGGAATCAGAGAATGGGGAAGTGGGAAATCATGTCAAAACCAGTTGCTCATCGTGCGGAGACTTGGTTAATTTTCCACCCACTACATTTCTGACTCTTCCAACTGATTGTCCGACTTGCTCACATTCTCATCGTGTGTATGAACACACGTGCCATAGACCGCCAGACCAAAACCCTAGTTAATATACCCCCATGTGACACGATTGATGTCTCGTGATTGTGGAGTCAGTTGCTGACTTTATGGGACGATGAATCCTTGTATTGCTGAGTTGAATATAATTTGCAAATGTTCTAAGACTCATGAATTAAACGCATGTCTACTGAGACGAGGCATCATTGAATAAATTTTGATAATTTAAGACGAGCAAAATGTGTTGCTGAATTGATCAAATATTGCTAGTTTGAGTATAAAAGTGTTGATCGTAGGATCAACATAAAATTATCAGCCTTTGAATCTGCTCAAAATTATGTTTTTGCAGAACTCTGGATTCAAAACTCTAATTTAATGAATTAATGATTTATTGAAAAACAGCGAAGCAGGGACCGGCTACAGGGGACGATGAGTCGGCCATGTAACGCCCAGATGCTCGAATGAGCAAAATACCAAAGTCTCTTGAAGACCAGTTGGTGAAAGAATGATTAAATGCTAGTTTAATCATTTATTAAAATAATGCTCGTGTGAGCGACAGATAATAAAACCTAACTGTGAAAAGATGAGGGACCGACCAAGAGGTCATGGGACCGGCACTTGATTGTCATGGGACCAATTGATGGTCGTTTGAGTGAACCCTTGATTGTTTGAAAAGAGTTTGGACCTAATACAGGTAATTGAGCAAATTAGGTCAAAATAATTAAAACACGTGGGACCGGCCATTTGCAAGCCTTAGGATCACCCTTGGTCGGTCAAGGGGATGTTCCCGTGTCACCATGGTGTTCGTGTCTCAGTCCTGAGAGTTTCGATATTTTCTGGTGCACGTTTGAGCAACATTTTGAGAAAATATGCAGGGTTCAGGATTTTGCTGAAACTAGGAAAAATACATGAGATGATGAAAAAAATATATAAAACAAGGAATTGCAAGGTGTGGGACCGTCTAAGGCTAGGGAATGGCCGGCCGGCTGACAAGCACGGTCCCACACACTTTCCCAGTTTTATGTAATTTCTCTGAATTGAGGGAAATTCCATGAAACTGGAGAGTTTTATGAAATTAGGGAACTTCTATGAGATGAGGGAAATAAAATAATAATAAAATAGGGAATGATGGAGTGTGGGACCGGCAATGGCCAAGGCATGGCCGGCGGGCCGACGGGCACGGTCCCATGGCACTCTTCCTAATTTTATGTAATTTTCATGATTTTAGGGAATTTTCATGAAATCAAAGAGATTTGTTGAAACCAAAGTATTTTGTTGAAATCAGGGAGTTTTCATGGAATGAGGAAAACAAAACAAATAATAGCAATAAAATAAGAGGCGTGTGGGACCGGCTAGGGCATGACCGGCCAGCTAGGGCCCGGTCCCACGAGTTTTATTAATTTTATACTCCCTCCGTTCCATTTTAGATGAGTGTTTAGGGTTATTTTTTTGTTCCACATTACTTGATAGTTTTCATATTTTCCCACAAAACTACCATCAATACCCTCACATTTTTTCTTGGAACCATAAGTTTATTTTTAAACACACAAATAGCAATTAATGTTTGAAGCTTTTCTCAAGGGCATAAGTAGAATTTTTTTATATCTCTCTCCATTTCTTAATATGCGTGAAAACTCCAAAAACATCATCTAAAGTGGAACGGAGGGAGTAATATTTTTCATGGGTTTAGGGAAAATTCATGAAATCAGGGAATTTTCATGGTTTTAGGGAAAATTCATGAAATCAGAGAATTTTCATGGATTGAGGGAAATAATAAAATAATAGGGAACCGTGAGGTGTGGGACGGTTAGGACATGGCCGGCCGGCTGGTGCTCGGTCCCGTGACACCTTTCCCTAATTTTGTTATTTTCTTTGACATAAAGAAATATCATGAGATTAGAGAATTTCCTTGAAACGAAAGAGATTTGCTCGAATGAGAGAATTTTCATGAGATCAGGAAAAAATAATAAAATATGATAAAAATATAAAATTGGGCATGGGACTGTGAGCCCAGTCCCCTGGTGCCTTTGCTAATATTTTTTTTATTATTATTTTTCCTTCCTATTTTGCATAGGATCATCGTTCATTCGTATTTTTGAAATGCTCGTTTGCGCATTCAAATGCTGATATGTGCGTTATTGCTAAGTACACTTGCACCATTTTAGTCAGGGCTTATTAGATGCTCAGATGCCTGCACGTTGAATATTTATTACTAACCCATGGAATTCTGCTGGGAAAACCATAAATTGAAGTAACGAAACATTCGAAGAATCGTAGAATATGGTTGAATATTCGGCTACGATTAGAGATAATTAATTGATGGCTCTATACTAGCAGGGATTCCTATCTAGGAGCATTAATTATCTGAGAGTTGAGAAATATGAACTTGCTGGAGTGTCATATTTCTCCTATATAGTCATGGAAAACCTGGTTGCATCCTGAAGACGTTGTTGCTCTATACTAGCAGGCACGCTGTCTAGGAGCCGTCCAATCTTTCGATTCTATATAGAAATAATTACTGAAATTGCTCAGTATTCATGAGATGTGCCGTGGCCTCAGCTGGGAGACTACACATCTACATATACTCTGAGAGACAGCCTTCTCAGTCAGATATTTTATGGCATGAGCTTTCACGATTTATTGAGAGACATGAGTCTCAATACTCATCCGATTGCCGGATCCGGAGTATGTATAATTATGGTTTTACGATTTTTCCCTTGTCGAAAATCCACCATCTACAAGGGGATATGATGATCATGCTCCCTCTCTGGTGGAAGTGCAGTGGGCATTTGAAAGATCGAAGAAACTTGGTCCAGAACTTCAGTAATTGGAGGAGCAACATCATGTGAAGTGGATGTAGCTTCCATGGATGATAACTTACCAAAAAAAAATGGTTCTCCACTGCGAAGTAGTTTCTTGAATGCTCTCCCTGGTATCATAGAAACACGAGTTTCGTCCTCCCTGTGACCTTCCAATGTTATATCCTTGCCTCTGTGCTGAAATTTAATTGTCAACTGCTTGAAATCAAACAACATTGGACTCAATTCTCGCATCCAATCCACCCCTAGAACCATATCACATCCTCCTAAGTCGAGAAGGTGCAGGTCATGAGAGAAAGTGTGACCCCTGCATATCCCATGTGAACCCATAGCATTTAGCTTGACTCAGCAATTTACTTCCATCTGCGACAGTGACCTGTAATGTCTGAGTTGGCATGATAGTGTAACCACACTGTGTTGCACCTGAGGGGTTGAGGAAACTATGGGTGATACCACTGTCCACCAAAATAGTTAACCCTTGTGTTTTAACCTGTCCACGAAGCCGGATAGTGGTGTGAGAGATGTTACCCGCTAAAGCATGGACATAGATTTTCATCTCTTCTTCCAATTCCACAATAGTAGGGCTAGAACCATCTGCTATTTCTCTAGATTGGAGTCCTTCTTCTTCATTATCCACAATCATGTAGAAATGTTTCTTATTACACTTATGTCCCTTGGTGTAAAATTCGTCGTAGTTGTAGCAGAGCCCTTTCTCGTGCTTTGCTCTCATCTCAGCATATGTAAGTTTCTGTACTGGTGGTAGCTTAGGACTAGTAGTGGGACTAGTAACAGTTGGTGTAGTAACAAAGGGGTTAGAGCAGATATGGTGGAAGTAAACGAAGATTTACCCTGATAAGCCAACTTGTTTGTAAACCTTTGTTGGTTCTTAACAGCTCTATCCATGATACATTCCTGTCTCCTAGCTAGAAATATAGCTTGCTGTAATGTAGTAGGAGTAAACATTTGGACCACCATCCGAATATCTTCTTTAAGGCCACTAATAAAGCTATGAATGAAATAATCTTCAGAAAGAGATGGATTCCTAGCTAACATCAATGATTTTAATTCTTCAAAGTGTTCTTGATATACTAAAACTGTATTAGTTTGATCTAAATTGTTAAATTCTCCGACAACATTATCATGACCTAATTCCTGAAATCTAGTACATACATCTATAATGAAATCTTCCCAATAAAGAGTACCTTTACCTGCTTGATAGTCCTGAAACCAGACATCTGCCTTGCCATCGAGGTATAGAGTAGCCATATGTACCTTCTTCTCATCATTCATCTGATGGAGGAAGAAATATTTCTTGCATTTCCTAACCCAAGCTCTGGGGTTAGTTCCATTGAAACGAGGAAAGTCCACCTTAGGTCTGTAATTTGAGAATTGACCCTCACCTATCTGATTATTAGGAATAACTTGATGAGAATGAAAATGTTTGTACCCATTTGATTTGTTGCCTGAAAAAGAATCAGATCCATCTCCTTTCGCTTCTCCTTCGTGATGGTTATCTGGAAACACCATAGATCTATCGAGAAGTAATTGTAATTTCTTGTCGATCGAAGTTTGATCTGTACAAAGAAGTTGCAACTGATTATCGATATATTCTTTCATCGGTTTCATATCCCCCTTAACAGACTTCAACGATTTAACTTCGTCACCCAAATCTTTCAATTCCAGGCTCATTTTTTTTGTTAACTCATCCAATTGCTTCAATCTAGTACCGTCCGCCATAATCGCACCAAGGATCGACTTAATCTGATACCACTTGTAGTGCTCTACACTACAAAGAAGAATCAGACCCAACTCACAGGATCTACTCTGTGAGATTGGACAAACCCTAACCTCAGAGAGGAAGAGAGATAACACACAAAACAAATTCTATTCGATAATCCAACAGCCAACAAAAGTATCAATACAACTAGGGTATCAGAATGGCACACGTGCCAGATGCATAACAAAATACAACTAAGGTATCAGAGTGGCACACATGCCAGATGCACAAGAAAATACTAACTACACCCAAGTGAGGGGTGCCTAAGGATATGGGACATGACATAATGAATGTTATAAAAATTACAGGAACAAAAAGCCACGCTGGATAGTTTGTATCATCCGTTTGATGCCAAAAAAATATTATTTGGATGCAAAAAAAACCTATTCTCAACCTATTTGGAGGATCGACAACATGAAAATAACAGATGAATTGGCTAGAATGAAAGGTTTAACAGATGTAATGGGGAAATGTGCTATCAAAGAGGAGTATGGGAAGACTTCGATGGACGATATCGATTAGTTGATTTCAATGAGAAGGGAGATGTTGACAAATAAAACAATACTAGGAATCATCATTCATGTTCTTTGAGTCTCTGCATTTTGTTTTACCGTGTTTCCCTTTCTGCATTTTATTTCAGTGTGTTTCTGTTAGAGCATTGCTCGGTTGAACCCACCAAGCGTTGTTATGTCAAGTTTGGTGGTCATATTTTAGTGAACCAAAACTCATTTAAAGAGTCACTTGATTATTTACTAGAGTCAACTTTGTATAGGTTAACTAGAAAGTTATTAGGATATGAGACATACAAGTATTACTCGAAGACTTGAAGAATGTGAAGAAGTAAAGAGCTACAATGAAGACACCATCCTTCCTCTTGAGGTTAGTAATATTTTGACTTGAACTATTTCATTCCTAACATATCTTTCAAGTCGTTCTATATTGAAAACATAACTGCGAAGCTGTGAATGATTATACTCTAGTTATACGTAGTATTAAGGAATTATAATACAAAGTATAACGCCTATCTTTTCAACTTCGTATATAAGACATCGACATAATCGTATGAATGCTATTGTAATTATTTGTATGTGTATGGGTGAAGATTTCTTCCTAGGAAACAATGTTTTACATTCTTTTAAAAGAAGAGCATTCATAAACTTGTTTTGTGAATCGAAATTGAAATCGCTAGGCTTATTGGTATTGTTATTCACTGCAAATCTTTGGATTACCAATATGTGTGTTTAGTATAACCGCTCATAACTTGTTTATGTATCTTGGTAAAACTATTCAGAATGCCTGACTTATGTATATGTATGACTTTTATTAGTGAAACCAATCTTAAGTAATCACCTGAGATGGTATGATCGATATTTGTAATTGGTGTGACCATTCCTATTCATTGGGTAACCAATCCTAGAACTTGGTGGGACTATTCACAAGATGTGTAATTGATCCTTGTAGTAGGTTAACAAGTTTTAGTAATTGGTGTAACCGATCCTATAACTTGTGCAACCGATCACAAGTAAGTACCATAAATAGTGGTAACCGATCCTGGTACTTAGTCAGTCATTTTATGGAAACTAGTGTAAACGATCCTAGTAGCCACTTGAAGGTATAACCGAACTTTGTGTTTTGGTAGAACCGTTAAACCCATGAATGGTGATTGAATGTTTTTGATCAATCGCATAGTTCTTGGAATTCAGATGAACCAATTCTAAACTCGTTTGGAAGTGTGGCAAATCGGTTTCAAGATTTTAAATATGAAAAAGTATTTACAAAGAAAAGATGTGGACATACTTTGAACATCTTTAGTAATTCTTATCTATTATTGTTCAAAGATATTCCTTAATAACTAAAGGAGAATCCCGAATCGAAATAAATTGAGAATCTTTTTATTAAGGTTTTTAATTTTATATGCTTTTAATTTCCAGCAATTAAATGCGTATCTTTAGAAAATAAAAATTGGTAATGTGTATTTACTAATTGGAGATTTTCTATTGAGATTTCGGTCGATATTTGGACAGAGCATTTCTAGGAATTATGAAAACGGATTTTGGCTTTATTGCATATATTTGAGAATATTTGGTTTTGTAAATTCCTAGGTGTCCAAACTTCCTTGGTCTATAAATATCGAAGTTTTCATTTCGAGAAAACTAATCCTCGTAGCCAGCAAAAACTACCTAGTTGTGTTGTTACTGGTGGAGCCGTCTATTCGGAGAGGAAAGTACCCTAATTAGGCGAAATCTCTTACGACCGCTCGTTTTAAAGACTCCTCTGGGATTGAGAAGCTCTACGAGTACCGTTGGTTGGAAACCAGATAATTGCAGTTTATTTATTAGTTTTCGATTGATTTGATTGACTAACGGTTGTTGAACTTTGATTGCACCTAGTTTGTTTATGCTTGAGAATCTTCTCTTCTAATATAAGATTCACTCAAACTAGATCGAATTTTCGACGATGATCTTTAGACTGTTTGTAGATCTAAAGACATCTTGTGATAATCCATCGTTAACAGACTCCGTTTTGTATGTGATTGATAACAAGAGATTCAAGTTTTTTGTGTGCAGGTGTTTACTGAAGATCTAAGAAGATTTGAAGACAAAGAAGATTTCTTATTTGAGTTCATAATCTTTGGTGTGAACAAAAATTGATCGGCTGGGGATCCAACTATAATCGGTTTATCTTTTGATATATTGGATTGATTAGTTGCGTAGATCGGCATCGATACAATTCTTTGTGATTCATAGTATTGATTGAATAGTCTAAACAATTACTTTGGTAGTTATTGAATAGATTGATCTAAGAACCCGACAAAGGAGTTTATTGGTTAAATGGAAGAGCCTTTTGTCAAACTCATATCACGTTATTTGAAAAGAGTTGTTACCGAACATATTTGTTGTTCCTTTACTGTTTGGAATACGAACCAAAGGAATTGTTCCAAGTGCGTGACTTATTACAAGTTGGAGGCACAGGGATACTGAGGGAACTAGGTGAACTATAGGTTTAGTTGCTTGGTCTCAACTATACGAAGTTGGTTTAGATTTTGTATAGGGGCTTAATTCTGAGAGTATTCAATCCTGAACAAGGTCCCGAGGTTTTTCTGCATTTGCGGTTTCCTCGTTAATAAAATCTTGCTGTGTCTTTTAATTTTCTATTTCCGCAATTATAATTGATTTATTATAATTAGAAGTAAAATACACAAACGTTAATTCCTAATTACTTGATAGAAATCCTATAGTGTTTGGTTAAGTCCGAACCTATTATCAAGTAACCATACTTCATTGTTGTATTGTCTCGATCTTGTATCCATAGTCAATCACGCAAGTTATCTTGTTGTCTTATTATCTCGATCTTGTATCCATAGACGATCACACGAAGTGTGAACCAATTTGTTGTATTGTCTCGACTCAGTCCATAGACAATCACTTTCGATAAAGGACTTATACTTGGAAAAGTTTTAGATTGAGGTATATTTGGGTACCCTCGTCTTTTAGTTTCTGTTACTGCATTTTGATGTGGTGTAATTCCCTTTTATGCATTTTAATCTAAGTACCTTTTATCACGATCCACAATAGCATTGGTGGATCTGTTTGAGAGACGTAGTTAAAGTTTAGGAGATTCACTGTGTAACCATGCTGATATGATAAGATTTGTTCTGTTCTCCATCAGCTGAACATTTATCGTTATTGAGGTAATATTTTTTCTATTTAAACTGGAAATTTTGAAGATATAGAGGATTAAACAACTAATTCCTCTCAATGAGGCACATTTGTACTACTTAATTGCGACTATTTCAAGTTATATGATATGAGTATGAGCAATGTTTGTAAATCTGATTTATTTGGGGTTCCAGCCTTGTACTAACCCTTTTTCACTGTTCTACGTATGTTGAAGGCCATTTCAAAAAATAAAAAAATAAGTTGTTGGCACCGGGAGGTGTTGATGAGTTTCGGTGACATAATTTGTACAATTAATGTACAATGATCAAGTCTCGTGCCTTTACGGCACGGGTAAAGGCCTAGTGTCCCCATAAGATTATTATTCTGGATTGGCCACTGGTTCGATATAAAAATTAGAATCTTGGTATAACTGATTTAGGAATGCGTTAATAACATTATTATTGTATTTTACATCTAAAGTTACTGATAAAGTGATGATCACACTTTTTTGTTGCTTAGGTGGTGATCGTCTTTGAACTGTATCTAGCTAGATTTTTTAAAACTTTACAAACAACTTGTGACGTTGAAGTAATCGGATCTGAAGGTTATTATAGTGATCGGCCATCATCCACTCAAAATTGGTTCAAGTTCTTTTTACTTCACAAATATGAATAAGAGTTAGCAATAAGAAAGAGTTCACTAGGGTAATTTTATTCGAAAACCAAAGTAACCAAGGGGAGCTTTTCTGTTGTTCGAAGATAAGTTAAATTGAAAAATAAATACGAAAAGATTTAAGAAAATATCATAAGAATAGGTTGGTTAAGGAATTGGTCGTCCATTAATACACATGTTATTCAATCAAACATCGACATCATCATTCAGTCTCTCATGTCAACAACCTGAAAGTAATACTTCGTTGCATATGTTATTATCGACACATACTGTAATCGCTAATACATGAATTTTTTTCCCACCAAATAATCTAATGCTCATTGCTAAAAACTTCAACTTGAGAAAAACAGTAAAATCTGTGAGATGGTTTACTCATAGGCGTACGTTGTACTATCGTGACATATTCAACTTAGGCCGAGTTATACTCGTGATTTACTCAATGATTCTTGCCGCTAGTGATCAAAAATTGCCACTTATTGTTAAGGTTCATGCTAAATTACCTTATAACTCTCATGGGCATAGAAAAGTTATTGAGATATTTAATTCTCGACTTAAACATACAAAACGCCACTCATGTTATATGAATATTATAAAATTATTATTTGCCATAAAATTCGAACAATATACAAGAGAATGAAAAAGAAAATTAATGCATTAATAAAATTACATGTTCGTGGCTTCAGGTTACATCCTTAAACAATAAGAAAGGTTTAGTTCATCATAAATTTATCAAAACCCATAAAAATATGCAAGAAAATAATTAAAAGAAAACATTAGTGTTAGATCATTGCTCGGTCGAACTCGCATGCGTTGCTATCTAAAGCATGTTTGTCAATGTCAGTGATAAAAACTATAAGTCTTGATTTCTAGTCTAATATAGCTAAGTCTCAGACTAGGATAGAAAGTGTAGTTGATCTCAAGAACTCCATGGCGGATCATCATACAAGACGAAGAACTACTCAAGGAACTGGTGGAACTTCATCGATAAAAAGGTATGTGGGGAGTTGAACTTATCTATCACTCAAAAGTATATATATCTCATATCTTGAGACAAAAGTCGTTTTTCTATATAGACTTTGATTATACACATTTGCTATTTCGAGCCGAGTTTATCTCGCCTATTTATTTTTTGAAATATGTGTTGGTAAGCTTTCGTTTTGTCCAAGTTCATCTTTACCTAGTGACGAAAGTCATGTTACGTTTCAATCACTTTGAAAATTGCTCTGACGAAAAAAGGTTTGTGAATAACAACTTTATAACGTCCTCTGAGAATGTTTCAATGATTGAAATGAGAGTTTATATTATATAACCATTGGAGGATATAAGCATTGTTGTGGAAACACATATATGTATAAGTCCTTATTCCTTGAACCGAAGTTTGCGAACTTTGTTGATCAAGAGAACCGGAACAAGAGCTGTGAACTCAGTCCGTGAACTGGCGGAAGTTCTCGACCCCGAGAAAATATGATGCAGTTTGAGAACTCCTTCCGGGAACTTAAGTCCGTGAACCCAGTCCGCGAACTTGAGTTGGTTATATCTAAAGAGGATTGTTTGCGAACTCATGTTTATATAAACTAAGGAATGCAAATTGCAAACCGTGGCTATAAAGTTCATGAACCGATTCGAGTGAATCAAATCGTTTTTTCTTCAATTGTGTCTTGTGTAGTTACATAATATTTCCTTGCAATTGAACAACTCTCTAACTAGTTCATTTGAGTCATTTGAGCTAGTTATGGTGAAGAAAAATATGGTCGATATGAAAGTGCTCATATGGCTAACCATTTGGTTAACTATTGTTGAACCAACAAATGTACATGTTTGGGTACGGTTACACAAACCTAGAAACGTGCATTTCATTTTTGTGTAACAAGCTAGGTTTTCGATCTAACGGTTGAAATATATTAGCTTGAATCTAATTAGGTTTTCATATAACGGTGAATATTAAATGCTTTGTTACCAAGCTAACATTGATTGCAAACCCCGACTTGAAAGATTATATAAGGGAGAACTCTAGCAACTCGGAAACCTAATCCCCACACCTTACGTGTGATACTAGTTGTGTAAGCTAGAGTCGATTCTCCTTTGACCTTTTGTTTCTTCTCTAAAACTAGGTTAACGACTTAAAGACTTCATTGGGATTGTGAAGCCAGGCAGATACTACTTTCTCGTAGTTGTGTGATCTGATCTTGCTATTTCTATCGTACGAGTACAATCGCAAAGATTGGCTTTACATTGATATCTCCGATAGGCAAGATATAAAAGTAGTCCCAAACATCTTCGTCTCATCGTTTGTGATTCCAAATTATCTTATTTCTCCGCGTCGATTAAGATTATTGTGAGGTGATTGATAATACTAGGATGTTCTTCGGGAATATAAGTCCGGGTTATCAATTGGTTCCTGTTTACCTTGATTTATCAAAATACGTAACAAAACTGGGAGGTATTTCTGTGGGAGATGGATTTATCTATTACCTAGACTTTTCTGTGTGATACAGATTTTTTAATTAAAGTCTTCGACTTTGGTTCATAGCAACTCTTAGTTGTGGATGAGATCAACTAAGGGAATCAACGGCGTAGTATCCTGCTGGGATCAGAGACGTAAGGAGCGCAACTGTACCTTGGATCAGTGTGAGATTGATTGGGGTTCAACTACAGTCTAGACCGGAGTTAGTTTGTAGTAGGCTAGTGTCTGTAGCGTCTTAATACAGTGTATGTTCAATCTGGACTAGGTCCCCGGATTTTCTTGCATTTGCGGTTTCCTCGTTAACAAAATTCTGGTTTCAGTGTTATTTCTATTTCTCATTATATTTTGTTATATAAATGAAATATCACAGGTTGTGCGTTAGAATCAATCAATTGGAAATCCGACCGTTGGATGTTGATTGAGATTTATTGATACTTGAACATTGGTCTTTGGTACCGTTCAAGTGTTTTCTCTTGTATTCAATTAGACTCGCAGATTTCTATTTTCTTGAGAAAGAATTGAATCAATAAAGAGAGATAACTCTTTGATATAATGTTATCTAGATTGAGTCTGACTGTCTAGTATATTCTCTAGAAAGTATATTGGAGTTTGTCCATACAGATTTCTAAGCGAAATATTGGCTGTGGTTGTTGTACCCCCGCTTTTTCAATTGGTATCAGAGCAGGCAAACACGGTTAAAAGACCTTACAAGTCTGTGTTTGTGGCAGTCTGAGTCTGAGGAAAGAATCTCTGACATATATACAAACCAAGATGACTTCCAAAGTTTTAACTATGCCAAATGTCTTGGGAACACCTCAAAGGATTACTCCTTAGCTGATTCTTCCGAATCCCGGGGTAGGAATGTTGTCCCATCAAGTGTTGACATCTCTCTCTCCGATGAGACATTGGGCACTATGGAAAAAATTTAAATGGAACTCACTAGAATTTCAAAAAATTCTACTGAGATTATTGATTTCCAGGATCATGATCTTGATTTGAAAAGTCTCTTGATCGAGAGCGTGAACTCTATAACATCATCGAGTCCTTCTCTAAGAATATTGAAAAACTTCTCTAAGAAACTACTCTACAACGTGAAAAGATTAGTGTTATTGAGGATATTGTTAAGGAAGACCCAATTAGAGAAAAACTTTTGATCGAGACGCATTCATCAGATCTTAACAAACTTTGTGTCGAGAAAGAGAAACTAAGTGCATCTCTTATTCTAGGTCAGGAACAGTGCAGATCCTTGGAAAAGGAAAACTCTATCTTAAGGATAAACTCTTCTGTACAAACCAATTCTCAGGAATTACAGTACATGATGAAATGTTCTCCAGAAGAAGATTGTGTCAAGAAAAGTTTACATAACTTACAATCTTCTCATATGGCTATGAAGTTAAAACAGGTGCCAATTATTGCTTCTCTTCCACGAACCTGTACATTCTGTGGAAAAAGGAATCACTATGCTATCCATTGTTTTTCCAGGAGGAAACAAATTTCTAAACTTCATAATTTTCTTCTTTCCACTGTCAATGGAATAAATAGTCGGTCGACTACTGCAGTGAATCGCATGCCCACAGAAAAACAAAAACCTTATGAAAATGATCCCCTTCCTAGAAGTCATCACAGGTCTCAAGTGCATTCTAGTGGTATAAATTCTTGTTCTGCTGATAAAACCATTCCCTGTGTTTATAAGACTGTTTCTGGTAAAATTAAGTCTAGAAAATGGATTCCTCTCTATCCTGATCTTCTTGAACCAGTTGCAAGAGGTCCTAGATTTATTCCTCAGAGAAAGCCTTCTGACGGATATGCTGAACAAGCTGTGTTTTACCCTTCTGAGAGGAAAGTCTATCAAAGAAAGGCGAAAAACACAAAGATCAAGCTGTCAGATGATATGTACAACTCCTTTCTTAATGGTAATAGTGGATTATTTCTCACTCCACTACCGGATTCCAGGTACTCTATTCCTTGTTCCTAGCTTGAGAGGTGCAAGGATAATAGTTGGAAATACTCAAGTATGTTGTACATTTTCTTTCTTGTTTGTGTTTCTCTTTATGCCACCAGTCCGCAAACGTGTGCATCCTCCTCTTGTGAGTTCATAGGGTTTCAAAAACAAGGGTTTCCTTTTCCTGTTTACATACACATATATTACTCTATATTGTGTTTTTTTTCCATCCCTAACAAAAATTTATATGGAGAAATCGGCAAAATCTCAAGAGATTGTGCATCTTGATATGGAGGAAGATATTCAAGGACGTGAATCAATTCAAGAGCTTGTTCTAAAGAAGATGCTTGAAAGAAAGGATCACAACTTCTGGATTGATGATTCCGTCAAGGATTTAGCTCGTTTTCAGAATGATTCAAAGGTCGAGTTTGCAAATCTTCAATTGCAAATAAACCAACTCTTAGCTGGTCAGGCCAGAATCCTTGCTAATCATAATACTCTGATACGGAATCAAAAGAAGCTCATCATGGACTGTGTCAAGGCTAGATAGCTTGTTCGGGTTCTTGATCGTAAAGTTGGTGTTCTAACTCACGAACATGGTGTATCTACGGTCAAAAGAGTAAAGGAAATCAGTGATACCTTCTTTGATGGATTCATTGAAAGGTATAAATTTCTCAATGAACTTTGATTTTATTAGTTTGCCTAGTAAATCTTTTATTTTCTTGTTTTGTTTAGAAGAATAACTAGAGTTTGGAATAGCCATTATTGTGATTACACATAGCTATGTCCAACGTTTTCATCTTCATGTTTTTAGGTTTATTTGGTTAAATTATAAAATTGTTTGGAAGATGATTTTTGAAGTATTAATCTTTATGGTTTTATATATTGCAATTTTTTATGGGATATGTATGTTTGTGTCCGTAAACTATGATTTTCCCATACCTTGTCAAAATTAAAGTCTTTCGTAAGTCGATATGCATGTATTGATAAAAGAATGAATGGACTTTTGACAAATACAAAAGTTAAGCCTATTATGTCAATTATTGATGGAAGATAGGTTAAAATATTTTGTTTGCAAGGATTATGTCTATTGTATGTCGTTATGCGAATAGTGATGGAAAATAGAATAAATCCTTGTGTATTCCGCAGTATTGATCTTCCCTGATCCATATTTTATGTATTACCGTGAGGCTTCATAAGTTATCGCATGTTGAGCACTATTGACTGAGTTGATTATCTTCTTATGATTAACTTAGTTATTGCTCCATAGATTCTCTTATGTCGAGCATGATCAATTAAATTCATCACTTTTTATGGTAAATTTGGTTGTATATTTCCGATTAGATTAATTATGGGTTCTCTTGTGGTTAATCTAATTGAGTATTTTGGGATTCAAAGTCATATGCGTATGTGATTTGTTATGTCCAAAGAAATCCTTCTTTTCTTTCTTGAAATTAAGGTCGCTCTTGTTGTTCTTTCGGGAATGACATTTTATGGGGAGAGTTCTTAATTGAACTTGTGCTTAATTGCCAAATCTTTGTGGGGGAGTGCGGCCGTGGAATTTTATAGGGGTTATCTTGTATATTTAAACTCCTTGATGAATGCATTTAGCTTCGGCTTTATGATTACATCTAAACAAATTGATATATGCTTTCTTTTGGTCATGAAATATCTCTTTCGGACACTTCATTAGAATCCCGTTTTCGTACCTTTGCTAATTTTATTGACAAAAAGGAGGAGAACTAATATGTAGTTCACACTACAAATACATATGGTTTTCGGATCATTATGTAAGGGGGAGTGGTTTCTATATGAGATGGAGTATTGACTAAGGGGGAGTGATATATATCACCATAGTATTGTTGTCAAAGTTGTGATACAATTGAACTTTGATGTTGTGTAATGATACTATGACACTTTATAACAATGATCGAGAATTTTGTTTTCTCATTGTTATAGCTACGGATTTTCAACAACGATGACTGATCAGATTTTTAATTGTCGTTGTAAATAAGGATTCGAATTCTAAGACTTGTGAAGATTAAATTTAAAGATTTAATGAAAATGATAAATAAAAGCGAGAGTTACCGGGACTAGGATTTCACCGAATTCATATCATCAAGTTCAATTATTTATTCTTTAACAATTCTAGCTCAATAAATAAAAACATGGACTCTTATTTTTGCCAAGATAGATTCTCAAAATATTAGTTGTAAATCCTAAGTATGGGACATAAAAACATCTAAGAAAGCATGACCCATCAAATTAAATGACAACTAATTAATCAAAATCATAATTCTATTTTAATTAGTGCAAAAGTCATATAGAGAATAAAATAATTTTACCCATGTATGAAATTCGGCTTCCTCCGTCGTCCCAGTATTGGGGTTTAGCTACTCATGATGTAGACACTCTCAAAATATTTTTTATATAGCTCAAATGGTGTTTACAATGAAGAAAAGGAGAAAAATAACATAAACCGCTAAACAGGCGTTACAAACTCTCCCAACTCTCGATACCCTTTTATGAAACAACAACACTCTTTATGTAGCCAGCAGAACCAAGAAATATCGCTCAATCACTCCAAAAATTCTTCCATTACTCGGCTGTAAAAGAATATATCTTAGAGATATTTTCTTCCCTTTCTTGCCTCCTTCACGCGTCTTTTGTTGGTTGTTAAACTTTCCAAACTCCCTGTGAGAATAAAACCAAGTTTGACAGAATATCTTCTCTCATTAATGCACAAAATCTTCCGAAGATAAATAACAGAAACCCGTGAATATCTTCCTTGCCCTGTTTTGTTCCAAACGATAAAATATCCTTCCCTTTTTGATTTCAACGCAATTACCACCCCTGTTTAGTGGAAACAGGTCAATCCTAATAAAATCTTGTAAACAAATGTTATAGAATATCTTCCAAATCTTTTCCAGAGATCTCTCTGCCTTGTGAAGAACTTGGTGAATATTTTCTTTCCTGTTTATCTTCTCACGCGTAGGATGGAAACCTGCACACTCCCTTCACGTTTAATATTTGTTTCAGCAGAAGTAGAACTCACGTAAGTATCAAAAATATTTCCAACAGAATCCCTAATATTGACTTCCCTGTATTAATCCAAATCCACGTGAATCTCCTTTTTTCTTTGATAGTGAAACTCTTACCAGCCCTGTTTACCCGTAATAGGCCCATAACAATCAAAATAATCAAGAAAGGTCCAATCATCACTCTCCGGTTTTAATCCAGTGAATACTCCGAGTTCGCTGTTCATCAAATAATTTTCCCGCCAAAAACAAATTCAAACGGGGAAGAAAAGGCTGCCTCTAACCAAAATGTGGGTGCCTTTAGTAGATGGGGTGCCCTGGGGTGTGAATAGCAATTAGGGCGCCCCTTAGTAATTGAGTACCCCTTAGCCAACAATGAAAGTCCGAATAGCAACTGTCCTCCGGAGGTGCCTTTAACAGTTTTCGAGCTGATTCTTCTAAAAACGTTTATTTGCCCAAAAACACCTACAGACAAGTTTATTAGTGATAAAATGAGTCCCAACTAGTGTATTTATGGGTGAAAATGTGTCACACTTGCGTGTTCATCAAATTCCTCCACACTTACATTTTGCTAGTCCTTGAGAAAAACAGAAAATTGACCCGCTACACAGCTGGTCATATAATAAGAGAGAGAGAGAGACCCGCCACACAACTGGTCATAATTTTTTTTTGGACCTGCTACACAGCTGGTCATAACATGCAAAAAAAAAGAAAAGACCCGCTACACAGCTGGCCATATCCCTAACAACTATAATTTTTTTTAGACCCGCTACACAGCTGGTCATAACATATATATATTATTTTTTTGATTTTTTTATATATTTGTTTAGACAAGCTACACAGCTGGTCATATAATGCAATAAAAACCCGCTATACAGCTGGTCATAACCCTAACAATCAAATTATTATTATATTTTTCATTTTTTTTAATTTGTTTTAGACCCGCTACACAGCTGGTCATAACATGCAAGAAAAAGGAACAGACCCGCTACACAGTTGGTCATGATTTGCAAGGAAATTCCTGGAAAAAAAAATAAAGTAAGAAGTTAACCTTTCCCCCACACTTAAACGTTACATTGTCCTCAATGTAATTGAGTCATCCAACGCAAATATTAAGATGAGAAATGTAAAAAGTAAACCAAAATAAAAATAAAATAAAATAAATATACCTACTGGAATGTACATAAATGGATCCCCAAAATTTAACAGCCTGAAAATTTGGGGATCAACCCAAAATACAGTACTTACAAACGACAGCTTCACAATTATGCTATGAAAAAATGGTGACATTGAAACTGTCTGAAATAGAGGATTACCCCCAAACCTAGTTTTTACTTCACATGAAAGTGAGTATAGAACAAAATATGGGGATACTATTGGGACTGGGGAAATATTAATTGGTTCATGCACGATATCAGGAATAGGCAAGTCCTTTGGGTACTTAGATGCAAAGTAATCCAACAACACTTTAGAAGCACGCAATTCTAACTCTAAATTAGGCAACTTTTGGAAGTCTAGGGGTCTAGAAACAACCTCTAAGTTGGGTGAATTATCTTGTGGGATGGATTCATCTATGGAATTAGGAAAATCATCCACACAATCATCCACAGGGTCATCTATATGTTCTGTTTGGGACAGAGAGTCACTACAAGATTCATCCTCATCAGCATATAATCTTTGACATTCAAGAACTCTCAATCTTTGTTCCAAACTAGGCGGTATGTGTTTGTAATACTTCTCATATATTGTTAAAGGTGATTCTTCACTTACCTCATGTGGAGCAGAAACTCCATACCTTTTCCTACGCTTATATTCAGTAAGCGTCATCTCAGATGAGGTTTCCTGATAATTTGACTTTCTAAGCTTATATTCCGTCAGCGTCATCTTAGGTGACGTCTCCTCAGAAGAAGTCATCATCCTCAAAAAGTACCTGAAAACAAATACAAAAGAAACGCATAAAAAGGAAAAAAAATCTAAAATGAAATAAAAAAACTTTACAAAATAAATAAAAATAAACCTAAAAATTAATCTAAAAACAAATCCGCGTCGGCGGCGCCAAAATGATCAGATTTTTAATTGTCGTTGTAAATATATAAGGATTCGAACTCTAAGACTTATGAAGATTAAATATAAATATTTAATGAAAATGATAAATAAAAGCGAGAGTTACTGGGACTAGGATTCCACCGAATTCATACCATCAATTCAATTATTTATTCTTCAACAATTCTAGCTCAATAAATAAAAACATGGACTCTTATTCTTGCAAAGATATATTCTCAAAATATTAGTTGTAAATCCTAAGTATGGGACATAAAAACATCTAAGAAAGCATGACCCATCAAATGAAATGACAACTAATTAATCAAAATCATAATTCTATTTTAATTAGTGCAAAAGTCATATAGAGAATAATTTTACCCATGTATGAAATTCGGCTTCCTCCGTCATCCCAGTGTTGGGGTTTAGCTACTCATGATGTAGACACTCTCAAAATATTTTTTATATAGCTCAAATGGTGTTTACAATGAAGAAAGGAGAAAAATAACATAAACTGCTAAACAGGCGTTACAAACTCTCCCAACTCTCGATACCCTTCTATGAAACAACAACACTCTTTATATAGTCAGCAGAACCAAGAAATATCGCTCAATCACTCCAAAAATTCTTCCATTACTCGGAATTAAAAGAATATATCTTCGAGATATTTTCTTCCCTTTCTTGCCTCCTTCACGCGTCTTTTGTTGGTTGTTAAACTTTCCAAACTTCCTGTGAGAATAAAACCAAGTCTGAAAGAGTATTTTCTCCCATTAATGTGCAAAATCTTCCAAAGATAAATAACAGAAACCCGTGAATATCTTCCTTGCCCTGTTTTGTTCCAAACGATAAAATATCCTTCCCTTTTTGATTTCAACGCAATTACCACCCCTGTTTAGTGGAAACAGGTCAATCCTAATCAAATCTTGTGAACAAATCTTATAGAATATCTTCCAAATATTTTCCAGAGATCTCTCAGCCTTGTGAAGAACTCGGTAAATATTTTCTTTCCTGTTTATCTTCTCACGCGTAGGATGGAAACCTGCACACTCCCTTCACGTTTAATACTTGTTTCAGCAGAAGTAGAACTCACGTAAGTACCAAAAATATTTCCAACAGAATCCCTAATATTGACTTCCCTGTATTAATCCAAATCCACGTGAAATTTTCTTTTTTCTTTGACAGTGAAACTCTTACCGGCCCTGTTTACCCGTAATAAGCCCATAAAAATCAAAATAATCAAGAAAGGTCCAATCATCACTCTCCGATTTTAATCCAGTGAATAACTCCGAGTTCGCTGTTCATCAAATAATTTTCCCGCCAAAAACAAATTCAAACGGGAAGAAAAGGCTGCCTCTAACCAAAATGTGGGTTCCTTTAGTAGATGGGGTGCCCTGGGGTGTGAATAGCAATTAGGCCTCCCCTTAGTAATTGAGTACCCCTTATCCAACAATGAAAGTCCGAATAGCAATTGTCTTCCAGAGGTGCGTGTAACAGTTTTTCAGCTGATTCTTCTAAAAACGTTTATTTGCCCAAAAACACTTACAAACAAGTTTATTAGTGATAAAATGAGTCCCAGCTAGTGTATTTATGGGTGAAAATGTGTCACACTTGCGTGTTCATCAATGACGCTGAACTTACAATCTTTGGGATCATTGGAGTACTTGGAAGTGACAAAGATTTCGAGTAATGTTGAAGATTAGACATGTGGAATAAGAGCTACAAAAGTTTACTTATATTTTTTATATTCCATATGTATTAAAAGGAGATTGTTAGAGAATTGCTCGGTCGAACTCGCATGAGTTTCTATCTCAAGCATGTTTTCCAATTTCAGTGATCAAAACTATAAGTCTTGATTTCTAGTCTACTATAGCTAAGTCTCAGACTAGGATAGAAAGTGTAGTTGATCTCAAGAACTCCATGGCGGATCATCATACAAGACAAAAAACTACTCAAGGAACTGGTGGAACTTCATCGACAAAAAGGTATGTGGGGACTTGAACTTATCTATCACTCAAAAGTATATCTATCTCATATCTTGAAACAAAAGTCGTTTTGCTATATAGACTTTGATTATACACATTTGCTATTTCGAGCCGAGTGTATCTCGCCTATCTATTTCTCGAAATATGTGTTGGTAAGCTTTCGTTTTGGCCAAGTTCATCTTTACCTAGTGACGAAAGTCATGTTATGTTTGAATCACATTGAAAATTGCTTTGGAGAAAAATGGTTAGTGAATAACAACTATATAACGTCCTTTAAGAATGTTTCAATGATTGAAATGAGAGTTTAGATTATATAACCATTTTTGGATATAAGCATTATGTGGAAACACATATATGTATAAGTCCTTATTCCTTGAACCTAAGTTTGCGAACTTTGTTGATCAAAAGAACCGGAACAACAGCCGTGAACTCAGTCCGCGAACCAAGTCCGCGAACCCAGTCCGCGAACTTGAGTTGGTTATATCTAAAGAGGATTGTTTGTGAACTCATGTTTATATAAACTAAGGAATGCTAATTGCAAACCGTGGCTATAAAGTTCATGAACCGATTCGAGTGAATCAAATGGTTTTTTGTTCAATTGTGTCTTATGTAGTTACATAAGATTTCCTTGCAATTGAAAAACTCTCTAACTAGTTCATTTGAGTCATTTGAACTAGTTATGGTGAAGAAAAATATGGTTGATATGAAAATGCTCATATGGCTAACCATTTGGTTAACTATTGTTGAACCAACAAATGTACATGTTTGGGTATGGTTATACAAACCTAGAAACGTGCATTTCATTTGTGTGTAATAAGATAGGTTTTCGATCTAACGCTTAAAAGATATTAGCTTGAATCTAATCAGGTTTTCATCTAACGGTGAATATTGAATGCTTTGTCACGAAGCTAACATTGATTGCAAACCCTGATTTGAAAGACTATATAAGGGAGAACTCTAGCAACTGGGAAACCTAATCCCCACACCTTACGTGTGATACTAGTTCTTCTCTAAAACCAAGTTAACGACTTAAAGACTTCATTGGGATTGTGAAGCTAGATTGGCTTGAGATTGGATTGAGATTCTCATAGTTGTGTGATCTGATCTTGATATTTCTATCGTACGAGTACAATCGCAAAGATTGGCTTGAGATTGATATCTCCGATAGGAAAGATATAAAAGTAGTCACAAACATCTTCGTCTCATCGTTTGTGATTCCATAATATCTTCTTTCTCCGCGTCGATTAAGATTATTGTGAGGTGATTGATAATACTAGGTTGTTCTTCGGGAATATAAGTCTGGCTTATCAATCGGTTCATGTTCACCTTGATTTATCAAGATACGGAACAAAACTCGTAGGTATTTCTGTGGGAGACAGATTTATCTATTACCGTAGACTTTTCTGTGTGATACATATTAGTTTATTAAAGTCTTCGACTTTGGGTCGTAGCAACTCTTAGTTGTGGGTGAGATCAACTAAGGGAATCAACGACGTAGTATCCTGCTGGGATCAGAGACGTAAGGAGCTCAACTGTACCTTGGATCAGTGTGATATTGATTGGGTTTCAACTACAGTCCAGACCGGAGTTAGTTTGTAGTAGGCTAGTGTCTGTAGCGTCTTAATACAGTGTGTGTTCAATCTGTACTAGGTCCCGGGGTTTTCTTGCATTTGCGGTTTCCTCGTCAACAAAATTCTGGTTTCTGTGTTATTTCTATTCCGCATTATATTTTGTTATATAAATGAAATATCACAGGTTGTGCTTTAGAATCAAACAAGTGGAAATCCTACCTTTGGTTGTTGATTGAGATTGATTGATACTTGAACATTGGTCTTTGGTACCGTTCAAGTGTTTTCTCTTGTATTCAGTTAGACTCGCAGATTTCTATTTGCTTGAGAAAGAATTGAATCAATAAAGAGAGATAAATATTTGATATATTGTTATCTAGATTGAGTCTGACTGTCTAGATGATTCTCTGGAAAGTATATTGGAGTTTGTCTATACAGATTGCTAAGCGAAATATTGGGTGTGGTTGTTGTACCCCCGCTTTTTCAATTAGAAATCATAAAGATGAAAATCTAAATTCTAATCCATATATCCTTTGTATTGTTCATTGTAGAAGTACTTAATCCAGTTATAATTGTCTTTTATATAGAAATCCAAGTGAATAAATCCCCAAGCTCGAATCTCGGTCGAAACTATCGAAAAATAGCTAAAGCAAGTTGCTTTCAAATCTATGGATGAATCTTCCATGTATAGTAGGTTCGCGAACCATATTATCTAAAAGGCCTACAAGAGAAATTTGAATCTAAAATATTAAGAAGTATCCAGGAGAAATTCGTTGAAGATGGGTTCGTAAACTCATATAGTAGGTTTGGGTGGTTTGCAAACTCATAAAGTAGGTTCATAACCAAATTAATATATAGAAATTTTTCTTGCAATTTGTACCATTTTGCTCGTAACTTATTCTTTTGCATCATAATGATTAGTTCTTACTTTGTTAGATTCGTCTCTTTGTTCTCTACTAGATAACATTATAAATTCTGGATTTGAAATAGTTCTACTTGGTCTTGATCCTTCTTCAAATGTAGACTTCACTTCCTTAACACTTTTAAGTTCATTTCCACATCTTTTGGTTGATTCGTCCTAACACAGGATACAAAACATAAAATAAACATAATACAATCCAATTAACATGAACAAAAAACTAAATAAGCATATGGATTTGATATTAAAATGTAATAGATGTTGAAAAGACGAGGGTACCCAAATACACCACAATCTTTTAATAATCCACCTATAAGTCCTTTACCATATATGATCGTCTATGGAAAGAGTCGAGACAATACAACAAATTCGTTTCACACTTCGTGTGATCGTTTATGGATACGAGACAATACGACAACAAGATCACTTGTGTGATTGACTATGGATAGAAGATCGAGACGATACGACAACAAAGTGTGCACTTGATAATAGGTACAATATTAAACCGAAACTCTATAGGGTCAATATCAAGTGTTACGGAGTTAACGTACGTGTGTAATTTACTTAATTATAATAAAAATTATAACGCGGAAAACAAAGTAAATGACACAACAATATTTTCTTAATGAGGAAACCGCAAATGCTGAAAAATCCCGGGACTTAGTCGAGTTTTGAATACTCTCAGAATTAAGACGCTATACAAAATCTAATACCAATTTCGTATAGTTGAGACCAAGTAGACTACCCCTAGCTACTTAGTTTCCTCAGTATCCATGCGCCTTCGACTTCTAGAGTTATGCACGTGAATAGCAAGTCCTTGGATCGTATTCCAAACAACAAAGGAATAATCTGTTTGATAACCACTCTAATCAATCTTGCTAGAAGATATTAATGAGTCGTTGACAAAGGCTCTTCTGTTTAATATAATAAAATCCTTTGTATGGTTAGATCAATCTATCTTTTGATTATCGAAATAATCAAACTCTAGATACGCAATCAATCCATATGGATCTCAAAGAGAAACTATAAAGCGATACCGATCTCATGCAACTAATCAATCAAGTATATCAAAGATAAACTGATTTTAGTTGGATCCCAGCAGATCAAGGTTTGTGCACTAAATCCACAAGATACGAAAACCAATAAGAATTCTTCTTCGTCTTCAAATATTTTATTGCCTTCAATAACCTGCACAATGCAACTTGAATCCTCTTGTGATCAATCACGCACATAACATAGTTTGTTAACAATGGATTATTACAAGATGTCGTTAGATCCGAAGATGGTTATGTATATCCCGTCAATACTTTGATCTAGTTTGAGTGATCCTTGTATCAGAAGAGAAGGTTCTCAAGAAGAAACAAACTAGGTGCAATCAAAGTTTCAACAACCGTTAGTCAATCAAATTCATAATCGAAAACTAATAACACTGTAATTATCTAGTTTCCCACCAACGGTACTCGTAGAATTTCTTGATCCCACATAAGTCTTTAAACGAGCGGTCGTAAAATATTTCGCCTACCTCTCCGGATAGACGGCGCCACCAGAAACAACAAGAATGAAGTTTTCCTGGCTCTAGGATAGTTTGCAAGAAATGAAAACTCAAGTATTTATACACCAAGGTTGTTTGAACAACAAGGAAATTCAAAAACCAAAAATATTCTCAAGATATGCATTAAAGTACCTAATTTCGGTTTTCCTATTTCCAATTAATGTTGCCCAATATTTCCGAAAACTCTTATTGAAAAGTTCTATTATTAGTCTAGCACATTAACTAATAATATTTTCCAGAGGATATGTTTCAATTGTTGGCAATTAAAACATATATGATGAAAATCATAATTAAATGTTTTTCAATATTTCGGACCCGGATCACCTTGAGCATCAAGGAATATCTTTGAACAATTAATGATAAGAGTTATGTACATGTTCAAGTGATGTTGACATCTAGAATCTTCTCATCTTGACAAACCCAAAACCCTAATTCATACATACCATGAAGAAATATGTGAACCATGGATACTTGGTTTTTCTCATGAAACCGATTAAACTATCACTCCAAAATATGTTGTGACCGGTTATAACATGATTCCAAATATAGGCTGTAATTGGTTCCACCTTGATCTAAAAAGTAGCTTATGACCGGTTACACCTTGCTTCCCAAAGTAACTTGTGACCGGTTACACCTTGCTTCCCAAAGGTAGCTTGTGACTGATTACTACTAATTTCCCAATCATCTTGTGACCGGTTACCTTGAATTCTAAAGTAACTTGTGACTGGTTACAACTTGCATTCCAATATAGCTTGTGATCGGTTACACCTCAAGTCTCAACGTAAGTTAAGATAGGTTCTACCATTGTCATCTTCCATTGGTCATCCAAAAGATATTCAATAAAGAACAAGACCAATCATAATTTACCTTTCGATTATGAAAACAAGTTCAGACATCTACTTCCTTAAACTAATGTAATAATACATAGTTTTTTAGGATGAACTCACACCTATATAATGCATACATAATCCAACAAATATATATATTATAAATTATGTCGATGTCGTATTTACAAAGTTCCAAAAGATAAGTGTTTATACATAATATGTTTCCTTTATACTTTGATCATACTGTTATGAACAAGTCTCATCACTAGACTATTATATACAAATATATACATCTTTGCATGTTATGTTTTCAATATAGCACGACTTGAAAGATACATTAGGAATGGAATCAAGATCAAGTCAACATTACTAACCTCAAGTGGAAGGATGATGTCGTCATTTTAGTCGTTACTTTTTTTCATTCTTTAGGTCTTCGGAGTAATACTTGTACGTCTCAACATTCCTATACTTTATATTCTAACCTAAACGAAGTTGACTCTAGTATTTAATCAAGCGACTCTAGATGAGTTTTGATACTAAAATATGAAAACCAAACTTAACATACCAACGCTTGGTGGGTTCAACCGAGATATGCTCTAATAATATTCCCCTTTATAAATTTTAGTGACAAAACTCTTATTACAGAATAACTCATTCTTCATACGCTTGATTCCAAGTTTCAACAACACAATAACCTGAATATATTCAATAAATAAATGTCGTTGTTGACATTTGAATAACAAAATATTTTACTTCCCCTGAAGGAAATCTAGGTAAATATTCAATCCGAACATCTTTGTTATTCCCCTATTGTAGTATGAAGTACTACACAACATGATGATATGTCCCCCCCCCCCTAGTCTATGCTTTACTCTTTCGTTAGATATAACGTTTAAGGACAAATGTCCTTTCCTAGTGATTAAAAATTACTTGTTTACTCCATACATTTCTCCCCATTTTTGTCACAAAAATGACAAAGGTTCGAGCAAACAAAGGACAAACCGAAAGGATCTTACAAATCTATAAGACTTGTACAACCCGTAAGAGTTAAGCACGAAGGTTTCACATACCATTTTAGATAACCAATACTAAAACCGAAACCACAAAAGTAATTTAGCCTTAGTATGTTATCAAGGAAAAAATTTCTCGAAGCAATTTTCTCTTTAGTCCGACAAGTCGACTAAGATACTTAATTCTATTGTCGAACTGATTGCGTATGTACAATCACTTATTTCAATAAGACACAAATAGAGATCATAATTAACTCTATTTCTCTTATCAGGCTCTAATTATTTCAGAAAATAACTTAGACCTTTACCTTTAGATAAGACAAACACTAGGTTAGTTAATTAGTTTTTCTTGTCAAGTCATTCGATTAGACTTGAATAACCGAATCCTCCAATTGATAAGTCTAACTAAGATCAGAATTAACTTTGTTTCTCTTATCCGGAATCAAATGGACAAAACACATGACCCGTAATTTTTGTTAAGCCAAAAACAATAGATACAAACCAAAAGAAATTGACTTGCTATTATTTTTTCTTAACCGGAAGCAATTGAAACAAATATAATCATTGTAGCACCACAATTGCACCGAATTCCGTTAAGCAAAAACACTTGATACCAAACAATAAAGAAGATACCAAATCATAAGTCAAATAGATTGACACAAGTTTTCTTAACCGGAAACAATTGAATCATAAAAATCAATCCATACACAGTAATGAAACATATCAATGGTACCGAAATTTTGTTAAGCAAAAGCAAAATATATGCAATATAATCAGGCTTTTCTTAAACAGGAAAAACGGTTAACTAACAAATAAAAATCGTTACCTCAAAAACACAAAATCATCTTTATAGGTCTCTTGAGAAGTCCTTAAAAACACAAAATCCAAGATTTAACAGCATATGTATTACTTTTTCTTACACAGTTTAAATATTATGCTTTCATAGAACTTGTCTATGATATAGACTAGAGTTATGATTTTGATGCTTATTTTTCTAAACACTCATACAGTTGAGTTAGCATCAATTATCGATAAAATTGTACTCTCTTTCCTTCGTATCAGGTTTTGTCCCATGTGGTTTTCCGGACAGATTTTTAACGAGGTAACATCGCGCTATCTCTCTGGCCTTGAATTCTCGTTCAAAACTGTTGATATTATGCACTTTTTCCTATTGTCCAAATTTTTTTCCCATTGTTTTTGATGGAAAGTTTTAGTGAGACGACTAAATTCTATATGGTGCTCATCCAAGGGGGAGATGTACATTTTCGGTTATTTGGTGGATGCGCACCATCAACTAGGTCATTTGATTAGGTAAATCAACATAACCATCTCCTAGAAATTTGGATGTACTTTTGAACCATTAAGGTTTAGTCACACGTACGGTTTTTATCCATGCACGGTAATGTATTCATATCTTGGAACTTTGTTGAAGAAACTACATCACTACTACTGCTAATCATTTTCGAGAAGTTAACAATCCATGCCACAAGTCCTCAATATGTTTAAAGAGGCATGGAGACTCGAGAACACTGTTATTTGAAGATAATACCATTCGTGCAATCCTAAATAAGATCTCATCAACTAAAAATTTCTTCACGTAAGCACAATAATCTTCTGCATTCCAGAATTTCGTTCATCGAAATTGGAAAGCGTCATCTCAAAGATTTGCAAACCAAGATTTGATTGAAATACTTATCAAGTGGAGCGAAATCATCAAAGGTGCATCCAATGGAAATATCGTGGTGTAATCTTTTTCTTTGTCAAGGTTTTGTCTATTGGGTTTTCCTTATTAAGGTTTTAACGAGTCAACATATGCATATCGAACATTATTTTAAGTATGACATGCTTATGCATTTGCAGGTTTTGCTCTTTTGAGTTTCGATTATTATTGTAACAACTTAGCCACAATGATCATCAGGGGTAGGGTTATAAACCCAAAGTTTATTTATTAAAATACCGTTCTGTCTAAGATTATATTTTACATATCTTGAACACCAAACCTTCTGTCTATATAAATAGATCCTTAAACTCTATGTTCGACATAAACATACTAATAAAGATCTCTCTCTCCTTATCCTCTGCTCTGTGTCTCTTTTATTTTCTAGTTTCATAACATTTATTTATAACTTTACTGTCACTAATTTAATCTAATCTAGCTGTCGTTGAGACTCTATTAACTATTCTAGTTTAATTCATTAATACTAATTAAATAAATAAGTACATATTTACCATCATAGGGATAATAGATTAAAGGATATGCTTAGGAAGAAGAACTTCTCCAATGAAATGTGTGTGAGGATAAATATCTAAATGCATGTAGTATACACATCAATTTTCTCTAAAACTCTTCTCCAACCCTAACTTCTTAAATGAATGCGGAGCGACGTGGCTTAATTTTGGGAAGACATTGTCAAGATCAATGTCTACTTTTAGAGCTATTAGACATTCACCTTGACACAAATTCCATTGGAGAGCTCTTAGACATTGACCTTGACAATGTCTTCCTATCCTAGTCAGTTTTATGTTAGTGAAATAAGTTAAGTTATAAAATAAAAATAGAATGATTGTTAACCAATTATTAAATGACACTTAAGAAACAAAAGATTAAAATTGATTTGGGTTGGAGATGAAATTTTTTAGTTCCAATTATTTAGGAATTTATATCTGTATAAGGGAATTTTTTCCAAGAGAAAATCAAGACAATATTGACACATATGGAATATAAGCACATCAACCATTGAAGAAGCTCTGAGACATTTTTCTAAAGTTTTCCCTATTTCATATCCTCATTTTTCCTATTTCCCATCCCCTTCACAATTTGTAAAATCAATTTGCTTTTAAATTCTGGTTCTCCTATGTACTACTCATAAAGTCAAATTGATTTTACCATGACTATAACCATTTTTATTTTTCTTTATTTTTATTCGTTCATCCCTATTTTCTATTAAACAAAACCAAAAACTATCAAGTTAGAAATCCCAGATTAGATTCCAATTAATTGTTATAACACACCTGTTAATTTATTAATGGCCGATTAATCTGTAAACCATTAATATTGAAGAATCGTTTACTGAAAATTAAAATATTTCAACCCTAATTCCATTATCAATTGCAGTTGAACTAGTCGTGCGATGCTGATCAAATCACATGGTTAGTAGTATAAAGTACGTTTTACTTTTATAAATAGTAACACTTGATTGAGCTAGTAGCACATGATTCCAAAATCTACCTAACAGAAAAGTTTGTGGATGATCCAGCTGGTACTGTGCATAAATCATCAACCAACATATACTCCAACGAATTTTAAGTAACAAAAAAACATGACACATTTATACAAGATAGCCATGAGAGAGAAACAGTCGTACAATAGCAACCATGAAACTACAGAAAATAGCCATGAAACTACAGAAATTCATCACTTTGATAACCAGATAACCAGAAGCAACTCTATAACCTTAAAATTCGTAGGCAATTACAATCAAGATAAGAATATCAAGCTAGGAAGCTCAAAATACAAAACAACCAAAAGGAAATATGGAATTGAAACCCAAAATACATTCCAAAACAAACAGAAAAAAACCCTCAAACCCTCAATTCCACACCTTCATAAGTAACAACTATTTCAGAAACTCCCTACACAACAAAATACTCACCTTCAAACGGATAAAAGTGAAACTCAAAAGCAGTAATCTCTCTCAAGGTCTCTTAAACTTTTTGGATGTAGACGGTCCAGCTTGTTTTTTCCCCCTCTCTGGCTTGGCACCTTTTTATTTAGCTTCTACATCGATCACCTCTTATAGTCTAACCACAGATGTGATAAATGCTGGTCATGGCACTGGTATGATAAACCCGCCGGGTCGAGCAATCATACCAATCTCTTCTGAAGGAACCCAAGTTTCATATATTGGAACTGTATACTGGGGTCTCTCCATTAATCTAAATGGGGAAGTCTTGGAATCTCCCATCACTTGGTTTTGTATTTCTACACTTTGTGTTTCTGCATATGATCTTCATAATCCTTTTATACGTTTTTCAGGAAAATGGAAATTAATGCATCTGTCTAATAAGTTTCCTGAAACAAAGCGTTTTAACTTCAATACTTCTGAATCTAAACTTTATTTTTACAAAATAATGTATTTAAACCTAGCAAGTCACTTCAGTTCTCATCGGTTTTTGAATTTCTCCATGTTCTCAGGTGTTGAACCGTCACCGGAAGGAATATCTCTTCAGGCTCTTGTCACACAGGCCCACCTAACCACTTTGGAGTTGGACCTTGGGATATGGGTTAGCCTTGGTCACTGTCGCTCAGAAAACAAACTCTCTTTCCCAGACTTGTCTCAATCACTTTCTAAGAAAAATACAAAGAAAAATTTCTTGTTTGGTTTTAGGCCCATATAGTTATTTATAGTAGGGTCCAAACGGAATTTTTTTTTATCCGGAGGTCCAAAATTAATTAAAACATGGAAATGTCCATAATGCCCATTACTACCAAACGTGTGTGTTTACACTGCTTACAAATTTGAGTACATATCTGGTACACTGCTTAAAAATTCGAGTACATATTTGCTACACTGCTTACAAATTTGAGTACATATCTGTCTGAGTACATATCTATCTACTGCTTACAAATCCGATTATATATCTGAATGCTTACAAATTCGAGTACATACTTGCTGCACTGCTTCCAGGTAGAGTACAAATCTGTAAGAATCAATGATAAATAAATTAGAAAACGTATTACATCACATACATTGTAGGATCATACAATGTAGCAACCCAACCTTCTATGTTCCTCCAAATCCATTTGTGGCACACCTTCTTTCAAACACACGTCACAACCAATTTGTAACTTCATCAAGACCACCACCGATTTCACAAGCTTGCAAATCTGAACCAACAACAACTCATGTTCCTATCATTCAAAATCTGTCATTTCTTGCAATAAGTTCTGAACTGCAGCTCCAGATCATCTTCATATCCAATTCCAGTACTGAATCAAACGTAACAAAGAGCATCTGTTTCAGTATTTCATATACGTACTGAATCAAACATAACAAGGAGCACTTCCTATGAGTATGCGATATATGTATTGAAGATTCATGAACTACAAATCAACAGTATGACAACAACAGGTGACAGATCTATGAAAAATAAGAGAATCGAAAGACATATTACAGTATTTCACACAAGTACTGAAGGGTAAGACTAAAAAAGGAGCAAAAACACAGCAAATAGCACTTCCTATCAGTATACATACACACTCATGGATCGAACCAAAAAAATTGGAAAAACTTCAAATAAAACAAAATTAGAAGAGTTTTGTATCAGTACGCCATATATGTACTGTCAATTCATACACGAAAAACAACTGTAACAAACCTAAAAAATGTTATAATGTTGAACCAATGATAAATCACAAATAACCGCTACAGTTTTAGTTACCTGTAACCCTGGGAAAACAGCATTGTTAATCGCAGATTCCATATCAACCCAAAGAACAAGATCTTTCTTGAAGAAAATCATGCCACCTCTGGGACCTCGTAATGACTGCAAATTGAAACAGAAGACATAGTAAACAACATGACCCTTGAACCTAAACCAATAAAAACAAATGTTGCTTGTGTTGGTGTCAGTAGTTGCAGTCTTGCAGACTTCATGAATGGGACTAGGTGTACCTTGTGAGTGGTGGTTGTTACAACATCACAGTATTCAAATGGGTCGGCAAGTACAGATGCAGCAACGAGACCACTTATGTGAGCCATATCCATCATGAGAAAAGCCCCAACAAAATCTGCAATCTTCAAGAAACATATCAGGAAAGGGAATTAGGTGTGCGTAATGGGTTAACTAGTCTGATTCTCTGATCACTAAGAATCACAACTGTTGACAATCAACTAGCTCAGTTTCCTATCAGTATTATACATACATACTCATGGATCGAACCAAAAAAATTGGAAAAACTTCAAATAAAACAAAATTAGAAGTGTTTTGTATCAGTACGCCATATATGTACTGTCAATTCATACACGAAAAACAACTGTAACAAACCTAAAAAATGTTATAATGTTGAACCAATGATAAATCACAAATAACCGCTACAGTTTTAGTTACCTGTAACCCTGGGAAAACAGCATTGTTAATCGCAGATTCCATATCAACCCAAAGAACATGATCTTTCTTGAAGAAAATCATGCCACCTCTGGGACCTCGTAATGACTACAAATTGAAACAGAAGACATAGTAAACAACATGACCCTTGAACCTAAACCAATAAAAACAAATGCTGCTTGTGTTGGTGTCAGTAGTTGCAGTCTTGCAGACTTCATGAATGGGACTAGGTGTACCTTGTGAGTGGTGGTTGTTACAACATCACAGTATTCAAATGGGTCGGCAAGTACAGATGCAGCAACGAGACCACTTATGTGAGCCATATCCATCATGAGAAAAGCCCCAACAAAATCTGCAATCTTCAAGAAACATAGCAGGAAAGGGAATTAGGTGTGCGTAATGGGTTAACTAGTCTGATTCTCTGATCACTAAGAATCACAACTGTTGACAATCAACTAGCTCAGTTTCCTATCAGTATTATACATACATACTCATGGATCGAACCAAAAAAATTGGTAAAACTTCAAATAAAACAAAATTAGAAGAGTTTTGTATCAGTACGCCATATATGTACTGTCAATTCATACACGAAAAACAACTGTAAAAAACCTAAAAACCATAAAAGCGTCAATCAAATCGATTTGATTATCATAATACAATAAAAAAAACAAATCAAAAGAAGAAAAACCGAACAAAATAATCAAACAAGATGATTAGAAAGCATACCTGGAAACAGAAAACAAATATTCTCCTCGTAAATCATAATGATGCACCATCTTGTTCTTCTTCTTCTTAAAAGTAGAATAGGTTTCTGTCAGTACGGGATATACGTACTGCTGGTTCATACACAACAACAAACTGAAATAAATCTAAAACCAACAAAAATGGAACTGGTATAATCAGATCTAATAACGAAATGAACAAACAATCTGATTATTCATCTAGATCTAGTAAAATAATCAACAAATTAGACACGGAGATAAAAGACGAAATCAAATACAACCACAATTAGATCGTGAAAACCCTAATATAAACATTGCAACAAAGAAATTTTCATCTGATTTTGTAGAAGCGAGAGATATTGAAGAAGACCATAAATCGAGAGAGTCTTATTTCAGTATCGAAGATATGTACTTATGAATCAAACAACAACAAGTGATAAAACTAAGAACAAAACAGAATCAAAAGCAATTTGTATCAGTATTCAACATATGTACTGTTGGATAATACCCCTGAAACAACAAACAAGCACGATTTTGATAAAATCAAGAAGCGAAAACAACAAGATTATCAAATCGAAATTTCAAATATGTTAAAAACATCATAATCTAGCCAAACAATTAAATAATTACGATCAAGATTCATAAAAAACAAACCAAAACAAAAATAAATGCAAAAAACAAACAAAAACCGAAAGAAGAAGGTGAAAACGTAATCAAAACGATCTGATCTTCACAGATTCAGTTGAAAAAAAAAAACAGCAGAAAGAGATATTACATAACATACCTGTAAATATTCAAAGAGATCTTCATAAAAACTCTAGCTCGTAATCCAAAAGCAGGAGCAAAATTTGAGAAGATGAAGAAAGAGAGGAGGAGAGCGGAAAAAAATTTGCCTCTGCAACAAGATGAAAAAAATGGTGATTTTTTTAAAGAAACATATATGTATTATCAGGGAATGGGTAGTTTGGGTATTTTTAAAAGTGGATTATGACATCCCGCACGTGTACCGGACCAGGGGATAAAAATTTTGGTCCAATTTCCTCTTTTTCTTTTTATTATGGACCTCTGGTTACTGGGCTTTAGTGGGTGGATCTGCTACTAACTAAGACTACCATAATAGTACCTATTGGTAATTCCTACAAATACAAACCCTCGATACCTTGGAGCCAAAGTTTCTGTTTCTCTATTACATGTTATTTGTTTGACCAAGCCCTTTTGCTACAAAACAATAAGCAAAACTACACCAAAACAAGATTGTCAGGATGCACTAGTGGCTATATTTTCTTAGCAAATTCAAAGGCTCACCTCTTCATATCTATCTCTTTCCAATCCTAGAATAAAGCCTAAATACCCATATACTGGAAACAAAGTTACTTTTTATTTGGTGTCCCTTTCATGTATGTGTTAGATAAAGAACTAATAATGTAACTGAGAAGAAGATACTTAGCTCAAACCGATGTTGCTAGAGATGCACAGAAAATGTAGAGGCACGTATACGATACGTTGTCCTAAAGGCAATATCGCCTGCTACTCCGCTGAGATGCTATAGCAGTTGGCGAGTCACCTCCAGGATACAATTACTGATAGTACCCCTCAATGTAGCATACAAAGAGAGTACCCTTAGAACTTGTTAGTGTTAGCAAAAGCTAAAAACAGAGAAACTAGAAATAAAAACTTATTTTCTGAAAGCAGAGGGAGAGCAGAAGAAGAGATGTTTCTCTGTTGTGTGTCAAAAGAGCTCAAGACTCCTCCCTTATATAGTGTTTAAGATGTTACAAACGAGAGGAAAAATGCATGCAACAAAACCATGCGTAAGACAGAAAAAATGGTAATGTTTGGTTAAAAACAATGTTGCTTTTGTCAAGCTTAGAGCAATGTGTTGGTTAAAAACAGTGTTTCCAAAACAAATACGTACACACAAGAAAGCCAAGACAAACATGTGCAACCAAGACAAACATGTGCAAACATTTCAAAAGAAGAAGAACTACTTCCACTTTCGATTTCACCGTGCAGCAGATATTCTATCTGTAAATTACCCCAAAACCTGGTTGATTCATGAAGCTATGTTGTCAATAATTCAAATTCCCTTTGAAGGAGTGGATAAAATAAAAGAAGAAGAGTTTGATAGAGTTCGTATAAGCATCACCATGAAAAGAGTACCAAACGACTACATCACTTACAAAGCTTTGGAAGGTATAACAATGTCTGCAGGAAAGTTAATCTTATTCAGAGATCCATATGGAAGAGATTTTTATGAAAAGAATGTTGAAGTTATGGAAGAAATTGAAGTAACACAAACACTTCCTTTTGGAACAACTTGCTTGGTCAATGGAGTCAAGACTTGGATTGAGTTCTCTTACTCTCTCCACCCTTTCAAACTTTGCCAGTTCTGCCGATCTCTAGATCATTCTAAAACCAGTTGCATCCCAAAGAGGAGAGAAATATTAGCTGCAAAACATGCTTTAAAATCCCCTAATCTGGTTAATCCAGCTTTCAAGTCACAAAATCTCATCCTTGATGCTGGCACCTCCTATGCCGGTAATGTCACTCCTACAAAGACTCATATTCCCAGTAGATCAACAAATCCTTTCGCAGTGCTAGGTATGAATCCTGATCATGAAGAATCCCCACTAGATAAATAGCACTCAACAAATGGATGCGGCTCTCAATGATTCAGTTCAGGTCAATGCCTATACTAATACTGCTGCTACTTCATCTGCTGGTTTAGCTCAAGTCAATGCTAACATCTTCACTACTGGGTCGTCGCTGAAGAAACATAGTGTTTCTGCAAACAATAGAACTAGCATTCTGCAAGAAAGCTCTATCGAGAACTATGCCTTCAATCCTTTCAAGGCTCGGGATAAAAGCCTTGTTGTTGGTGACCCATGCACTATTAAAGCACTAAGTTACCCACCGGGCTTCGGCCCGTCACCCAAATATACTCAAACTCAATCGAAACAAAACCTTTATCCCCCTTCTAACTCTAGAAAATGGGTTAGAGAGAAAAACCATAAAAAACCTTCTTCATCTTAACCTAATTTTAATGGAAATCTATTCACTTCTGGAGAGGATAAGAAAAGAAAAGATCCTACAAGTCCTTATTTGAATCAGAAAAAGAAAAAACTCATTCCCAATTTAACCCAAAACCCTGATTTGTTGACTCCTGCTGAATCAAAACTTACAGAAAATCCTTCCTTAAAATTCCATGCTGGTAGCTCAGAGAAAACCCCAAATTAAGTTAAGGGAAAAAAACCCATTAAGTCTCAAAAGGCGGCCAAAAGAACTAAGGTTGGAGCATCTACTAAAGAGCCTGAAAAGAAGATGACGGAGGGTGGTTGTTTATCACCTACAAATAAGATTAAGATTGACCTGAATCAGGTTTCTTCTCAAACTTATTCTAAGATTTTACATCTAAATTGCTATATATTGATTGAAAATTTTTACCTAGAAATTCACCAAAACAATTTTAATAGAAAAACCCTAAATTTTCTAAAATTTAGATACCGAGAAGTTTCTTTCTTTTGGCAGTTTGTTAAATTCTATCCTGGAATTGCCAGGGTCTAGGTCAAAACCATACTAGACAACAATTGAAAAAATTGATAAACGGTCAGGAACCAAATATTTTATTTCTATCTGAAACTAAACAATTGCAAAAATTTGTTGAAAAAACTTTACATTTTTCTTCTTATTATAATCATGTTTGCCATGATCCTATAGGGAGAGCTGGGGGTTTAGCTATTGCGTGGGATAATTTTGTTAAAATTAAAATTCTCCATACTGATGCTAATCAGATTAAATATTTAGTTTGGGATGAAAGTACTAAATCCGAGTGGTTGTTGACTTGTATGTATGGGAGTCCCTATAAAGATTTTAGGAAAGATAATTCTTGGCAATTGGTTAATGATATGGGATATACTATGAATTTTCCCTGGCTAGTGATAGGTGATTTGGATATCATTCTTAGCAAAGATGAAAAACGTGGAGGTAATCCTGCTAATGGAGCTGACATTAGAAAATTTAATGCTCTTTTTGATATAATTGGTCTTAAAGACTTAGGGTATTTTCGCTTCCCTTTTATTTGGTCTAATCAGCAAGTTGGGAATGACCTCATAGAAGAAATACTTGACAGAGGGCTTAGCTAATGGTCAGTGGTTAGATCAATTTCCTAATGCAAGCATTAGGCACTTAAATCACTTAGGTTATGATCACTCCTCTATTCTATTGAACACTGACATCCCTAATTAGGATGGCTACAAACCTTTTAAAAATTTTGGTCTTTACCAAGCTGAGCAAAAATGTAGAGACATAATTAAAAACTCTTTGGATACTAGAATTCAGGGTTCTCATGCTTTTGTTTTGGTTAATAGATTGGCTGTGGTCAAAAGAGAAGTGAGTCTTTGGAATAAAAACGACTTTGGTAACATAAGAACTAATCTTCTTGCTCTAAACAAAAACCTTGACCTGATTTTGAGTAGACCTAGTGTAAGATTAAATGACCCTGCTCTAATAGAAACAAAAGCTGAAATACAAAAATTACACGACTACGAAGAAGAATTTTGGAAAATAAAAGGTAGGGAAAATATTATTTCTCTAGGGGATAAAAACACTCATTTTTTTCACTAAAATGCTGTTATGAGACAAAAAAGGAATAGAATCATAGGTTTATATGATAACAACAACACATGGGTAGAGGGAAGGGATAAAATTGCTAATTGTTTAAACAATCATTTTGAAACTCTTTTGACTGATTCTGCCCCACACATTAACAAAGATATTGTTAATCTTGTTCCAACTAATATAACGGATCTTGATAATGAGAAACTTATGGAGACTCCTACTGAATTTGAAATTCATGAAGCTCTCTTTGGCATGTTACCTAATTCTAGTCTTGGACCTGATGGCTTTCCAGCCTGTTTTTTTCAAAAAAACTGGAGCACTGTTAAAAAAGATGTCACTGACACTGTTAAAGATTTTTTCCAAAGTGGGCATATGCTAACCTAGATAAACCAAACTTTTATATCCCTGATTCCAAAAGTTTTACACCCAGTGAGCCCATGGGATTTTAGACCTATAAGTCTATGTAATATTACCTATAAAATAATCTCCAAAGTCATTGCTAATAGATTAAAACCCTTACTGGATAGATTGATATCTCCTTATCAATCTTCCTTTGTCAAGCAAAGGCTTATCTCAGACAACATCCTTGTTGTCCATGAGATAATCCATGCTATGAGAAGGAAAAAGAAAAGCAAGACTGATTTTATGGGCTTAAAAATTGACATGTATAAAACCTTTGATAGGGTAGAATGGGATTTTCTTATAGCTATTTTAAAGAAAATGGGGTTCTGCAATGGTTGGTGCAATCTGATTTTTCAATGCATCAGCACAAGTCGATCTGCCATTCTTGTTAATGGAGCTCCTTGAAAACCCTTCAAACCTTCCAGAGGGTTAAGAAAAGGGGACCCTCTGTCCCCTTATCTCTTTATTCTTTATATGCAATCTTTTTCCGGAAATCTATCTGATGCTGAAAATAGAGGTCTTATCTCAGGTTTTAAAATCAACAAAAATTGCCCGTCTATAAGTCATTTGTTGTTTACCGATGACTGCCTCATTTTTGCTAAAGCTAACATCAACTAAAGCACAAATCTTTTAAAACTTCTAGATCGGACTATGGTAAGACTTCTGGTCAGATGATAAATTTTTTTAAATCTGGTATTTTCTTCAGCCCACACATTTCAAATAGTTCTGGCAGAGATATAATAAACATTCTTAAGGTAAAAAAATATTAGACTTAATGATAAATATCTGGGTGGGCCGCTATTTACTAATAAGTCTAAAGTGGCCTGCTTTGATAATCTAACTGATAAAATGGAGGATAGACTCAAGGGCTGGAAGGGTGAATCCATGTCTCCCCCGGGGAGGGAGATTATGGCTAAAACTGTTTTAGAGTCTTTACCTGTTTATTGTATGTCCACCTTTCTCCTTCCCAAAAACTATCACTAATCATATAGAAAGCACCATAAGAGATTTTTGGTGGGGAAAACTTGGACCAAAAAAGGCATGTATATAAAAGGATGGAGGGGTATGTGTAAGAGGAAAGAAAAAGCGGGTAATGGGCTAAAAAAGGCTGATCTAATGAACCTGTCCCTCATTGCTAAGAATGGGTGGAGACTATTCAAACAACCTAAGTCCATCTTTTCCAAAACCATGAAAGGTAAATACTTCCCTAACTCTAACCCCTTCCATGCCACCTGTAATGATGGGTCCTCTTGGGCTTGGAAGGGTGTCATAAGGGTTTAATGATCCTTAAAGACTTCAGCATTTGGAAAATAGGGGATGGCAAAATGGTTCACATCTGGAAAGATAGATCGATCCCAGATACAAATGGTAACCATATTAATCTAGTTGAATTAGGGAATGATTGCAACTATAAAATGGTTAATGAGTTAATGTTTGAGTCTAGGTGGAATGTTGATGTGCTGAATCATCTTTTTGATTGGGATGTTGTAGCAAAAATCCTTATTATCACTCCAAGCGCTAGCAGAGAGGACACCTTGAGATGGCTGGATGGTAAACGTGGTCAATTCACTAGTAAATCGCTTTATAACCTTCTAGACAAAAAGGATTCTCAGCCAACTGATATGCTGGCTAAGAAAATCTGGAAGCTTAATGTTCTCCCCAGAATAAAATTCTTTATCTGGAAAATGAAAAACGATATTCTACCGTTCAGTGATCACTTAGCTAGATATATCATACTCATAGACCCTATTTGTACCTTGTGTAATGTTTGTAATGAAACAGGCGAACATTCTCTTATGCATTGTAGCTTTTCTAGAGCTGTATGGGCTCACTGTCATCTAAAACTTGATATTTCTTGTAACAATTTCAATAATTTGTCTGATTGGTTCAATAGTTGGTTCTCTAGTAATAATGTTGTAACTCAGTGGGGCTCTTGGGCTACTGTCTGCTCCACTATTTTCTGGTTTTTTTGGAAGGCCAGGTGTGACGCTATATTTGGCAAAGCTAAACCCTGTCCCTCCCTCACAGCAAACCAAATCCTAAATCATCTGAATGAGGTTTCCTTATATCATTCTACTAATCCTCTTAGGAAGGGGACCAGATTGATAGATAATATTGTCCAACTCTTAGACAATAATTTTACTTTTGCTTATATGTCTGTTATAGACAATGAAACTGAGCTAACAGGTATTGGTGTTGATACAACAGATCACACAGGAGAAACCATTGGCAGAAGAACACGGCGTACCAAAGTATACGGGAAGGAAGAAGGGGATGTTCTAGCTGCTGAAGCGCTAGATTGGGCCTCTGAACTCGGATGCAAAAATTTCAACTTTTTGGGATGCAACACAAATATCACAAATTCTCTGAAAGGAAGACAAAAGACAACTAGTTGGAGGACTGATCAAAGAATGGTCCAACTCATTTTGAAGTTTCAGTCTTTTGAAAAAAATAATTTGTAAAGCTATTAATGTTAGAAACTATCCAGATCTCCTAAAACTAGCTATTGCAGGAGGAAAAACTCAAAGTCCTCGGTTGTGGGAAGCACCTTGTTTATATGAATTCCGTTGTGGTTAACTTTCCTTTTATCTATAAAAAAAAAAATTTTAAGTAACACGATGGCCTAATTTCCCTTGCCCACCATTTTTAATATCCAACCTACATGCACTTCAAAGTTTCTCCTTCGTGTTCGTTAAAGGTGGTGATGAAATATGGAGATGGAGAAGAATAGGTAGCGGTCGGTGGTGATGGAGACAGTAACGTGATTTTTTAATTAGGGTTCCTTTTTTATTTTGTTGTAGGATGATTTTATTAATGGGTGTAAATAAAAAGTCAAGAGATGGTATTTAGGGCATATAAAATTTTATATGAGTAGTACTTAGGATAATTAGGGATAGGAATTAAGAGGATGGGAAATAGGAAGAGGATGGGAAATAGGAAAACTAGGGACACAAAATTGGGAAAACTTTTCAATTAGTACGCTTCTGAAAATGGAAAGCACCGCCTTTTGTTTTATCCCACTTTGGTTGTGAAGCTGTGGCCGGAGTGGTCTTCGGTCATCGACTCATTGTCTTTTAGTGTCAGCTGATAAGGCTATGGCTCAGTGGGGTTGCTGGCTTATAGCACTCCTTTAGCTGGGTTGATCGGTCGGTTGTTCGTATCTTTTCTTCCGGTAAAAGTCCATACAGTTCACGTACTTTACTTCCTATCTACAAATTTTTTGATTACTTTGCTCTATGTTGATTGGCTTTGGGTAAGATAAACAGATTATGATACTAGCAAAAATGAATCCAACTGCATCCAAACTGTCAATAATTACAAATATTAGTAGGTATGGGGGCACTTTGATTGGGCTTCACTTGCCCAACGATGCAATAAAATACAAAACAGCAGTAACATAATAATAGCATTCAAGGAAGTAGAAATTAACGTTTAATTCCAAAGTTGTTGGGCTTTGGACACTCTAGTCCTCTCATCTCAAGCCTAGTACTAGGAGGTCCAAATTTACCAAATTTTATACGGGCTAATCTAAACCTGGACGATTCAGTCCAAAACTATTTTTCCGTGGGCAAAAATACTCTTCAGTGAAATGTAGCATCACTTATCCGTGATTCAGTTTCCATCTTTTCATTTTCATTTCACGGAAAATAGCTCTCCTTAGCGAAGAAAACAATCATAAAACTGAATCTCTTCGTTTCAATGAAATTTCAATCTCGTCGTTTCTATGATAATCGAACAATGATGGATTCATCTTTGAAAAACCTAAATCGTCGTCATTGAAGAGTAACTCAAAATCGAAAAAAATTGGCGAATCAGTTTGGAGATTTCATCATTTGGAAGCGATTTGAAAGATGAGAACATGTTTTTATCATTTAATTTGAGTTTGTCTCCCTCCCTCCCATAGAAAACAGATAGAGAGAAACCCTTTGAACTTTTTTTTCCATTAGGTTTGAAGATCTGGAGAAATAATTTTTGTTTTGGTTGATGGAAAACGGAGGTCATAGACATATTATTGAGCATGGATCTAATGCGTTAGGAGAAGATGTCATTTGTCATAGAGCCGTTTCTTATGTATGAGATATTGGACTCCTACAATTTAAGGATGTAAGTAGTAGTAATAATAACCTAATTTTTTCAGATCTCACCCTGATTTGATTTTTGGTTTTCATTTTTGTGCATCGGATTCGAAATTTGTTATGGTCATCGTTGAATTTTATTAGTAGGTTAAATTTTTTACAATTGGGTTGGTGTTGTTTAATTGTGAATGCATCGATATAGTAGCTTAGGAATTTATGGTATGTAAGGAACACAATTTATTTGTATTTTATAGTAATGAGACTTAGAAATGTAGTAATTGTAGTTCATGCAAGCAAATTTTATAGATGAGTTCTACATCTTTTGAGCATAATACGTAAGTTGACTTCAAAATTAAGTAACTGCAGCATATGATCATAGCTGAATGAGCTCTAGGCTTTAATATCAAAATCCATAGCTTATAAATAAAGACGAAAGATAAGTTAAATGCTTCAATCAACAGGTGAACTAATAGCACCAGTTTATAAGATTGTCATATAACATGTTCTAGATTATGAGTACTTAAACAACTAATCAAAGATGTTCAAGATTCTTTGGTTGCTCTTAAAGAGTTTATTTCATCATCGTTGTTAGTCGACGCCGTCACGCTCTGTAGAAGATACGAGCTGCTAATGAAATTAGGAGAAAAAGAAAGACCAAAGAAAATTAAAAAATAAATAAATAGATTAGAAGTATAATTGTTGGTAGTGTCCTTGTTTCATCCCAAGTTGGTCATAAAACACAAATTGTTCAACTGAAAATGTGGGCAGTTGTTTGTCTTATAATTTTTGAAACAAAACGAAGTCTAATTGTATTGACATTCGAGGCTTCAATATATCATTTATTTATAATTTTGTTTAGCACAGTGCTAAAAATTTAATATCTTTGCCGCAATTTGATAGTTTCTTGTTAACTTCTTTATCAACATTGTTTCTTTGAATGAAATATGGAACAGTTCCTGATAATGTGATAATGACCAGTAACTTTATTTGAGGCACAAAGAAGTTTGTAGTTTTGTGGTTATTGCTTAATGCAACATGAGTTAATGTTCTTTACGCTGGAAAAAATGAAGATGGTCACCTACTTAGTTCCAGGTACCAAGGTCCTTTCAAGATATTGTACACATGATTATCAACATAATTATACACATGTTGATTGTGAATGTGTACAATGTTGTACACCTATTGATTGTTAATGTGTACATAATTGTACACATGATAATTGTTAAAGTGTACATAGTTGTACACATGCTTATCACTATACAAAAATCTTCTATATTAGATTTTTTTTTTAACTTTTTTTTTTGCATCTCTAACATGATATGTGATGTTAACTCAGGGGGAAGTTTGCTATTACAAATTCTCTAAAAGAATTATCTTTGATACTTCTTGGATGACCTAACTTCCTAGAAGTTAGGTGTTGTTGATATTTCTTCTTATGCGTGTCCCTCCTTTTGTAATAATGAATTTTATGATCGTGACAAACAGGTTTAGTAAATGATTTGTTTAGCTAGATCTGCTGCAAATTAGCCATTTAGATTGGAAAAACACTTTTAGGAGATGTCAAGTAATGGACTTAGAAATGCATCTGATCGGAAGATATCAATTAGGCTTTACTTTTGTTGTGGTTCACTCATTCATAAATGAGCAGAAAGAATGTAGCATTTTTTTTAATGGATGGTCTCAAATCAAACCCATAAACACCTCTACTTTGTAACCGCAATAATGTTGTAAACAAGTTACACAAAATCAGATTTTGTTTATGAATGAATCAGGTCTCATGTAAAATATGACTTTCAGCTATTTTTATATTGAATTGTTAATGTGTACATAGTTGTACACATGTTGATTCTTAATGTGTACATAATTGTACACATATTGACTTTTTATGTGCACATTGTTGTACACTTATTAGTTAATGTGTACATAATTGTACACATGTTGATCGTTATTGTGCACATGATTGCACACAAGTTGATTTTTATTGTGCATATGGTTGTACACCAGTATTGGGCCCTAGTATGTATCAACCTGATTTGCAAAGTGACATATTTGTTAAGAAAGGAAATTATGATTTTTATTTCTGGTATGAATTTGTTTTAGATAATTATTTCACAATTTTGCTTGATTTATCCTAGTAGTTTTCAGTGTTATGCATGTAGTTGTGTTAATGTTGTTATTATGAGATATTTGTTGACCCGTATAAGTTAGAGCCTTTTTTTATGTTTGTCTTTTACTTATCTCATATGTTAAACCTTTTGATGTGGATGGGATCAAATAACTGTGTAGGCATTAGATCATTAGTAAAATATATATGTCTCAAATTTTCAACATTTTTCTTTCTTTCAATTGCAGGGGGAATGAAGGTCAAAACCGATAAAGATGGGTCCTCACTTCATGCTGCTATGCTTGCAATCCAAGATGTTGCAGCACGATGAAAGGTATTTGGTCTAATTGTATACTTGTTCCTTTTTTGATGCCCACCTTAATGTTGGTCTCAGATGAAAATAGGATTTTGTGTATTAGGATATCTTAGCTGAAAGATTAGGTTTTATACATGTTTTGCAAGGGTGTACATATTGGTGCACCCGTGGAATTACAAGGTAAAAGTAAGTTTGTGTGTGGTTATGAATGATCTTTTTTATGCATGTTTTGTAATGGTGTACATATTGGTGGACCTGTGTATTCTCTATGAAAAAGTAGGTTTTGGGTGGTTACGAGTGATTGTTTTGTGCATGTTTAGCAGGGGTGTACATGTTGGTGCACCTGTGTATTTTGCATAAAAAAATAGGTTTCCCATGTTTTACAACGGTGTACATATTGGTGCACCTGTATAATTCACATGAAAAATAGTTTTATGTGTGGTTGCAAATGATCGACTTTATGCATGTTTTCAAAGTTATGGTTTTTCGTTGATATTATATTTTTTGTGTTGTGGAAGTTTTATTGAACCCTAGAATATTTCACTTTGGTTTGAAGCATGTCACTGATTTGTCACGAAGGGAAACTTTGGTTCGTTTTTGCTGATATGAATTCTTTTTTAGCTTACTATTTCACAATTTTGCTTCGTATAGCTAGTAGTTGAGGGCTATAAGCGTGTAGTAGTGTTTATGTTGTTATTATTGGTGCTTAAGGTACAAGATTCTAGTTGTGTGTGTACAAATAGGTGCATCTTGTCTTGGCTCACGAATTCTAATGATTCATTAACATTAGTGATTGATACGTGGAAAGTGGAAACATGTTCATTTAATAATCTCCTTTTCGGTAAAGTGTAATAAATCACTATATTGGGATCGTATGAGGCCATATTAATTTTGTGCAGTTAGGTCCAAATGGATTGTGTCTCTTAAAGTTAATAATCGCCTAACTTTTATTAGATCGTTTTCTTTCCTTTGTTTCTTATGTGGTTGTTGGTGAAAGGATATCACTTCTTTTTCAAGTTGTGGCTTCTTATGTTTTATTGTTTTGTCCTAGATGCAGGTTAACTGCTAAACCATCCAATGAAAATCCGGCCACTATACAACAAGAGCTTGGCGTGGTTGATATTTTTTTCTGTATGTGCAGATTGAGTGGCAATCTAGATATCATGAATGTTGAATTTTTTGTATTGTTGTCGATGTGTACATAATTATACACTAGCGTGAATTAAAAAAATTTATAAAGTGAAAATTATATAGTCATATGAGTACTCTTTTTGTAGATCTCGAAAAGAGCTTTCCGAATATATAAAGTTTGTGAATTTTGGACGAGCGGTTTGAAAGATAAATTGTTTTTTAAATTATTTATATATTATTTAAAATTGTTGACATCACTATAAATCATTTTGGACTAAAATGCAAATATTTGGACTAAATTATAAATAAGGGTTATTAGTGTATTTTCCATATATTTGGACTAATTTGCTATTCGACTCGGGTTGGACTAAACCGTACATTTGGACTGATCTTTGGACTAAAACGTATTTTTCCCGGAAGTAGAAATGCCTCTTTAGTAGAGTAGTAAATTTGTAGGATCGAGCAAGAGAGAGGAGAGCACACGCGAAAGCAAATAATAGACTACATTGATAATCAAATTCGGTGTATATTCTCTCATGGCTTAATAGCCTACTTATAGTCTCATAAACTTGATAATCACTCAAAGTACTTTCCTAATAAAATAAAACTCTAAACGAATCACACTTTCCTAACATAACACAAACTCTAAATAGAACTCTTCTAGAACTCTCTAGAACCGGCACAACTTGCTTCGACTTCCAAATATGACACAGTGTGTCAACAACGTATGTTGATCCACCCTGACGTGTCAACAATACTTGTTCATCCATGCACTGTGTCAACAATACTTGTTGACCCACGAACCAAATCACCGTATCTTGGTTTAACTTCCAACATCCTCCCTTAAACCAAGATATCATTCAACGATAATTTCGTAACCCTCTTCTTCCATTGATAGACGTTTGCACGTCCTTGTATTTTATCTTTTTTTGTTCGTCTTCTTCCATTGATAAACGTTAACACGTTCTTGTCTTTTCTCATACCAAAATTTCGTCATCATTATCAAACTCAATTCACAAACCAATCTTCTTCACAACAATCATCAAACACTCACTTCACATTCTTCTTCATTGCAGCGGAACACAAACCTTAAACAGATAGAAACACCTCATTGTGCTCCATAAAACTTGCTAACCAAACAAAAAACCAAATTCTTTAATTCAACGCCGAGCATTGTAGCTCATCTTCTTCTTTCAATCTTCTCTTCACATGTTAACTTTAACAAGAGTCACAACCGACAGTTAGTGATGTCTAGAACTGATCTTTTCACAGTTCACAAACCTTTCTTCTCTTCTAAAGTACACATGTTGCCATATCTTCACGATCACAACCTTGTGAATTGTTGTGATGTTCTCCTCAGCTCATAGGTATTATAACCTCCTTTTGTTGATCACTCTCTTCTCAAATTGCAGCACCAACTGTAACTCAACCAAACACAAATTCCACACTGGAATATCTTCACAACTCTAGCCTAATCCCCACTGGGATTGCTTCACTCAACTCTTAGCTAAATCCCCACACTAGGATTGCTTCACTTCTCACGATCACAACCTTGTGACATCTCTTCTCTTCACTTTCTCATCACCACCTGGTGATTAATTTCTCTTTATTCACAACCTTAACGTTTTTTCTTCTTTTCTTGTTCCAGTCACGCTATTTTTGCGAAACCTTCACACTTCTTTGTTCTTCAAGATTCTCTCACAATCTTTCTATTGTTACGCTTCTGCCAAAAGCGATGACGAACACAAAGTCTGCCACACTTTGTAGGATTTTCAAGTTTCTCTCACAAACTCTTCAACCACACTTAAGCTTAACATGTTTAAGCTTAAACTCCTACCATCCTCCCTTAAGCTCAATCTTAACCACCCAACTTACCTTGTCATCCTATGTTTCTGAATTAGATCAAATTCATCAAACTGTACCAGTCCTCCCTGACTGCAATACCAACTTTGATCTTCTCTTGCGTCTATTTCGAATCAATAACCTAACCTTTTAAATCAACACCACTCACCCTAAGCTTCTTACCTCAACCAACATCAAATCTGCTTTCTGCAACATCTCTGACAGAAACTGCCACACTTCATCACTCTTTTGTCACGCTTACTCACTAACTGTAACACTTTCTTCTGTAACAATTCTTCAGTAACACTTCTGTTGATAACTGTGACATCATTCTGTAACACTTGACAGATGTTACAGTTTCTATCACACATCTATGATAAACTGTGATGTATTCCTCATCACTAACCAAACACCTTCTCCATACTTTTTTTTTAGGTCGTGAAACCCTAACCGCTTCTTTGTCCAATATTGAACTCAAGCTTCCCTGAACTTACTCGTCGATCACACCAGAATCTAGCCAACCATACGGACAGATTTCTGCCACCAACCTACGTTTTGTGTTAACAGCTCCATCATTCGAACACAGCAGCAAACCCATGTCCAGTTTCAGCTATTCAATAACAGCATCGTCATCTCTTCGATCTCCATCTGATTTTCCTTTTGGCTTAACAACAATCTTGAATCTAATCCTCTTCTTCATCTGCTACTCTAACAACAGAGACAAACTTTTCAAATATGGAACTCCTACTTCTGTTCATTGAACACACGTACCAAACTCTCCTTTTCTTTTAAACTCTCGAGTCTCGACCCTTTGAGAACGCCCACACGAACACGGCTTAACCCACATACTCTTAATGTGTCTTCCCTGTTCTTTTGTTTAGTTTCCGAGTTCTTCTCAAATACCAAAAACCCATTATCACAGATAATGGCAATGAGTAGCTCACGGCATCATTAGGAGACAGCAGCACACTGCCCTCAACGTCATCAAGACAATGGCAGCATGTCACCATTTTAACCTCCATCACGGATCAGCAACAACTCCTCGTCTACTTCAAACTGAAATATGGTTCACCATTGATTTGCTGAACTTCTTCTCTGTATTCCTCTTACAAAACAGATTAGAACCCCATTAAGAGATTTGTAGAAACCAAACTCCGTTACTCTGTCCATTACCACCAGTTCAAATCCTTGTACTCAACTTCTAAATTTCGGTCACCGAACCTTTCTCCAATCTCTTATGTTCCTTCTTTTGATCTTGCTTAAACACCTTTTCCTTGAGAACTCACACGAACCCAACTCTAACACTGCTCGTCATCCAACAGGTCACGACAGTAACCTTGTTTTCATGTCAGCATTTTTCTTCTTAAAACAGCAACAACTCAGCACACAAGTATGTCTCCTTGATGAAGACGTAAATAACTTTTTACTTGCAAACTAAGAATCATTTAAGTGATTTGATCGTCAGCAACCTTGCAATTTTTTTAAGAAACCCTAAAAACACCATGCAGCAACAAGGCTTGACAAACCTTCAACTTCTTTCTTCTTCCGTCGGAACTTTTCGCAATCTTCTCTTTGAACAATTCTCTACCACCGGAAAAAAAAAAACTTTTGATTTTTCTCGAACTCTAACTATCTCCTCCCTCTTCCTCTCACGGTCTCACCTTGCTATGATACCATATATAGGATCGAGCAAGAGAGAGGAGAGCACAACGCGGAAACAATAAAACGATTACATTGATAATCAGTTTCGTGTACAATTCTTATGGATTAACAGCCTGCTTATAGTCTCACAAACTTCACAATCACTCAAAGTACTTTCCAAATAAAATAAAACTCTAAACAAAGCAAACTTTCCTAACATCACACAAACTCTAAATAGAATTTTTCTAGACCTCTCTAGAACCGGTACAACTTGCTTCGACTTCCAAATATGACACAGTGTGTCAATAACGTATGTTGACCCACCCTGACGTGTCAACAATACTTGTTGATCCACGAACCAAATCACAATATCTTGGTTTAACTTCCAACAAATTTGCATTGTCTCTGTGTTCGACTTTCTTTTAATCTAGTTTGCAACTCAATAGCACCTATTCCTACCGATCATTGAAAAAACAACTTTCTTGTTCTTCATAGACGGACCATGTCAATTCCCAATTATCATGACTTACTGAACCGCTGAGTTTTCTTCAGCATTTCTTACTCATCTTTATCCTCTTCTTCTTCATCATAGTTGAACGGGGGTGGCAGAGTTTTGAAAGCACGAAACTTACCAACATTGTTTAAGTGCTCATTCTCTAACCTAATAACAATCAACGGAAATCATTCAGCTATAAAAATTAGGAGGCATCAGTTAGAATACAGTATGAGTCTGAAAGCCCATTTTCCATTATTGTTAAGCGAGTCAGCCATCTAATTGACTGTGAAATAGGACCTGAATCTATTAGGTTGAATGAAAAATAAGACAATGAAATATACCTGAAGAAATTCCACATGCCTCGGCGAATTATCTCTAGACTAGCAACAATAGCAACCAAAGCCTCACTATGTAAGAAAGATATTTGAAAGTTTAACACAGTCTGTAGCCATGCAAATCTCAACAGCACATCCAAAACCTGAAATTATGAAGAAAACAATATCCAGTATTTTCGGAATATTAATAGTGAATATTATGTTTAACTGAATATCCATATCAACAGCTTCTCAATCTTACCATGGCTCCAAAGTATACACTTTTTTGTGATAAAATTAGCTTGTCTCTCAACTAAGGATTCTTCGAATTCCTTTGCAGGAGTCCCCAGTCTACGACGAGATCCCAATATATAGCAGCAACAGAAGCAATGACTGAATTGATCCATGCATTACCCACCATCCCATCCCGTGCTACTTACGGTAAGCTATCCTCATTAGAACAGTGTTGAGATTATTAGTCCCATATTATTTGGGCAATCTAAGATCCCGCGATTTATAATTTCTTAGGGCCATTCCTCTCATTGCCAATTGGTTTTGAGTTGGATGCCCGTAGACTTTAACATGGTATCAGAGAAGGCTATTTGTGTCGAGTCAGTTGATCGCGCCATTACTCCGCGTCACCTGATTTATAATTATCCACGTGTTAGACCCAATAAGGCACGTGAGGGGACGTGTTGAGATTATTAGTCCCACATTGTTTGGGCAATCTAAGATCCTGCGGATTATAATCTCTTGGACCTTTCCTCTCATTGCAAATTGGTTTTGAATTGGATGCCCGCAGACTTTAACAAACAGCTCCGATGATAGACAAGAATTTCAACCCATTAATTCCCTGCATTATATCTTTCTCTTCAAAGTAACGCCGAATACACTACAAGCACCAAAAATGATGCAGGGCATACTACAATTCCAGAAGATTCCGCTTAGAGGTTTGGCTTCCATGGTTTCCTAGTTTCAGTCTTTCTTATTTTTAGGATTCTTTTAGATTTCCTTTTAGTTTTCTGTTTCCTAGTTTAGTTATTCTTCAAGCTTATATAAAGGCTAGATTAAGTCTTGTAAGAGCAATCTATTACTCAATCAAATTATTAAACACAAAACTTATCTTTCTCTTCTTGCTTGAATTCTCTTCTCTTCTTGCTTATAGCAATCTAGTATTGCTTTCTTTTACCTTGTTCCACATTAGTTGGTATCAACCGCTTAGTTTTAGGTTTTCATCATATAACTTGATCCTTTACATCGCTTCCGCAACACCTTTCAGTCCTTTTTTAGTTCCTTTTCGTATACAAAAAAAAAACAAAAAAAAATATGACTGCTCAACCAGTTACTCTAGCATCAATCGAAGCTCTCATCAAATCTCATACCGAGATTTTGGCAAAAAACATTATTGAAGCTCTTGAGAAGTCCATGGAGGACAAATTAGGGTTAAGAGATACCAAGCTTGACACCATGCAGAATCAACTTTTGAAGGTTGCAAAACATATAAATCTGGATTTGGATATGCCTGATATTGTAGACTTAGAAGGAAAAACTAAAGAAGATATACTTCAGTTTTTACAGAATGATGATGTTAGCCATTCACATCGACAACCTAGCCATATTGTGCCTTATACTCCACCTCTGGCTACACCTATCTTAGCCAATCCAGTTGATCTTCAGCCGGGTCATCAGTCTCACTCTCTGCAACCAACTCCTCCTACTACAGGGAATCGGTTTCATAACAGGCAACAACAATTTCCACCGCAACAGCGAGCTAATAATGCTTATACAAAATTTCGTGGAGATAAGTTCAATAAATGTCAGCAATCGGAGCACACTTCTAGTGATTGTCGGAAATTCAATGCTTTGATTGGTGAACCTCATTTCATTAATGAAGTCACTGGTGCGCTTAATGAGTTCGAAGATGAAGACTCACCTGGTGATGACGACGAGTTTGTTGGTATGATTCGTCCATTATTTCTTACTCAACAATGCAAGTCTCAGAGACACAGTATTTTTAAATCAAGATGTTATATTGGGGTTAAAATCTGCAAGATGATAATTGATAGTGGCAGTGTGGATAATTATATTGCTGATCACGTAGTTAAGAAGCTTGAACTACCAATAACTTCTCATCCAGAACCTTATACTGTAGGATGGGTTAATGCCTCTAGCACACAGAAGATTACTCTTCAGTGTTATGTGTCATTCTCTTTTGAGGGTTATGAAGACACAGTTCTATGTGATGTCATTAATATGACGGCAACCCATCTTCTTCTTGGCATACCTTGGCAATACGATCTTCACGCGGTTCACAATGGATTCGAGAATACTTACACTTTTGTTCATAATGGGAAAACCAAGGTTCTTAGTCCATCCAATTCCACTTCAAACTCTTGTGCGCAGACTGATGCTGTCGTAGCCACTGTTATTCGTTCTTTGCACCCACAACATTCTTTACATTCCCATGAAGATTCTAAGCCTATGATTGAGTTGCCTGCAAAAGTGAAGCCCTTATTATTTCAATATAATGTTTTATTTCCATATGAACTACCAACTGCATTACCTCCTTTACGGAATATTCAACACTGCATCGATTTTATCCTGGAGCCTCTTTACCAAACCAAGCACACTATCGCTTGAGTCCTGCTGAGCATGAGATATTACAGGGACAGGTAAATGATTTACTTACAAAGGGTTTGATACGACCTAGCAACAGTCCTTGTGCCAGTCCTGCCTTCTTGCGTAGTAAAAAAGACAATGGATGGAGGATGTGTATCGATTGCAGAGCATTAAATCGCATCACCATTCCTTATAGATTTCCGATCCCGCGTATTGATGATATGATTGATTTACTGTCGGGCTCTATTATTTTTACTAAGTTGGATTTACGCAGTGGTTACCACCAAATACGCGTTCGAGGTGGAGATGAGTGGAAAACAACATTCAAGACACGTGAAGGTTTATATGAATGGCTGGTCATGCCATTTGGGTTATCTAATTCACCTAGTACTTTTATGAGACTAATGAATCAGGTTCTCCAACCCTTTCTCAGTAAATTCGTTATTGTCTATTTTGATGACATACTAATTTTTAGTCGCAGTGAGCCAGAACACCTCCAACATCTTTCACAAGTGTTTCAAGTTCTTGCTGACAACTCTTTATATGTTAATTTGAAAAGTGTACCTTCATGGCTTCTTCAGTAACATTTTTGGGATGTGATTCTACTGATGGTATTCATGTCGATCCTTCTAAAGTTCAAGCAATTGAAGATTGGCCAGTTCCTACTTCTATTCGTGATGTTCGTAGTTTTCATGGTTTGGCTTCTTTCTATCGAAGATTTGTGAAGAACTTTAGCTCTATTTCTGCACCTTTGTGACTGTCTCAAGAAGGAGAAGTTTGAGTGGACGGAAGCAATGGATAAAAGCTTTATTCTTCTTAAAGAAAAGCTTTGTACGGCACCAATTCTTGCACTTCCGAATTTCAACAAGCCTTTTAAATAGATTGTGATGCATGTTGTTGGTATTGGTGCAGTATTATCACAGGAGGGTCATCCAATTGCATATTACAGTGAGAAGAATTCAGATGCACAAAAGAAATGGTCTACATATGAATTAGAGTTATTGGCTCTTGTTCAATCTCTTAAGCAGTGGCATACTCTTATACATAGGGAATTTGTTGTCAACACTGACAACCATGCTTTGAAGTTTTTGAATACTTCTGCTAAAGTTAACAGAATGCATGATCGATGGCTTTCCACACTCAAAAATACACTTTCTCCGTGAGACATAAAAGTGGCAAATTGAATCAAGTTGATGATGCCTTAAGTAGAAGAAGTCATCTATTAACTACAATTCGTAATGAGAGTTATGCATTTGACTATATCAAAGACATTTATCCAGAAGATGAAGATTTTGGCAAACTATGGGATCAATGCAGTTCTCAAACTCATGGGGTTGATGATTTTCTTATACAAGAAGGTTTTCTTTTTAAAGGGAATCGATTATGTATTCCTCAAGGGTCTTTACGTTTACATCTTATGCGAGAATTACATGGCAGTGGTCTTGGTGGTCATTTTGGGAGAGATAAAACCATTGCCCTGATTGAAAAAGATATTTCTGGCCATCTTTGAAACGTGATGTACAAAAGTTCGTACAAAAATGCATGGTCTGTCAGAGAGCAAAGGGTACAATTCAAAATACCGGGTTGTATACTCCTTTACCAGTTCCTGATGCACCTTGGGTTGATATAAGTATGGATTTTATACTTGGTTTACCTCGTACTGCTAGAGGTAATGATTCTGTTATGGTCGTAGTTGATCGTTACTCTAAAATGGCTCACTTCGTAGCTTGTAAGAAATCAACTGACGCTTCTAATGTTGCTTCTTTGTTCTTTAAAGAAGTAGTAAGATTGCATGGGGTTCCAAAGTTATCACTTCTGACAGAGATACCAAATTTTTGAGTTATTTCTGGAAAAGTTTATGGATGCGCTTAGGCACAGTTCTACAATTCAGCACAACTTCACATCCGCAAACTGATGGACAGACTGAGGTTGTTAATAGATCACTTGGGAATTTGATTAGAGCTAAGTGCCTGGATAATAGTAAGCAGTGGGATGTGTTATTCCACATATGGAATTCGCTTTCAACACTTCTGTGAATCGTTCTACTGGGAAAACTCCATTTGAGATTGTGTACTCTAAAGTACCTAATCATACTCTTGATTTGGTAGCCTTACCCACCACACAGAGTACAAACACTGCAGCCGACTCTTTTGTAGACAAAGCAACTGAATTACATAATGAAGTAAAATCTAAACTGGAGAAGTCCAATTCTAAATATAAAGAGGATGCTGATAAACACAAGAGGTTTAAAACCTTCAAGTAAGGGGAGCTCGTGATGATACATCTAAGAAAAGAGAGATTTCCAGTGGGTACTTATAACAAAACCAAGATGAAGAAATATGGTCCTTTCAAGGTTTTAAAGAAGATCAATGATAATGCTTATGTTATTGATCTACCAAATGATTGGAATATCTCCAACACATTTAATGTTCAAGAGATTTTTACGTTTCATGGTGACAATGAACTTCTGGTTTGTTTGGACAACTCGAGGACGAGCTTTACTCTAGAAGGGGGGACTGATGCAGGGCATACTACAATTCCAGAAGATTCCGCTTAGAGGTTTGGCTTCCATGGTTTCCTAGTTTCAGTCTTTCTTATTTTTAGGATTCTTTTAGATTTCCTTTTAATTTTCTGTTTCCTAGTTTAGTTATTCTTCAAGCCTATATAAAGGCTAGATTAAGTCTTGTAAGAGCAATCTATTACTCAATCAAATTATTAAACACAAAACTTATCTTTCTCTTCTTGCTTGAATTCTCTTCTCTTCTTGCTTATAGCAATCTAGTATTGCTTTCTTTTACCTTGTTCCACATTAAAAAAAAATTAAAGATTTATCGGGGGTGTATCATTCCAATTCTTGAATCTTTAATTAGGCATGCATTGGTTTTAGCATGGATCATGGATCTTGATGTTTTTCATATAAGATGGCTAAGGTATAGGAAATCGCGGTTTTAGGGAGACTAGAGAAGTGTACTTTAAGGAAATTTGATCGGGTAACACGCATATATTTCCTACATTAATCTAACATAAAGGGAAAGGGGCAAGCGTAACCAGAATGGTATTGTAGCAACAATGAAATTGGATGTGTTGTAAACACTGTTAGTTTTGCAACTGCTTTCCCTGTATCTGTAGTCACCCCAAACGTAGTAACAAATGTAGAACTCAAGACTTCTAAGAGCTTGTACCTACTTGATCAACAGAAACAGTTCATTAACATGAATGTGACATGATGTGTCTTGTTTTGTAGAAAAACTTATGACATCTAACCTGACTAGTAAACTGGTCTGCCAGCACGAAATCTGGCAGTGTGACCTACAAAGAAGGGAAAACAATGAATAAAAAGCACAATTATAAATCAATGTAACTGAGAATTATTTCATAATGATTCTGGTGGAAGAAATCCTTTGAATGTATACCTTGTAAAAAGGAGCACAGACACAGTGGAATGTGGTTCGTATAAAGAAGAAACGACTTGAGCGATACATAATGTTGAGTGGGCAAAATGCTATGAGAAGAACAAGCTGCAAAGACCTTAGTTAAAAAAAATATTACCTATAGCAGAAAATGATTAAAATATAAATTCAGTTTAGTTGTAGAATATCTTACAACAAGTAATGCTAAGGGAATTAGTTCAGTAAGCGCTTCATATTTTTTTGTTGTTATATCCATTTCCATGTCTAGGTTAGCCAGTAGCAAGTGAAACTGTAGCAAGAATTGTACCTAAAAGGAAGACTTGTCTGAAACCCAACTCTGTTCCTTGTTTGAAACCAAATATAAATGGATAATTGATTCGGTAACGTTGCCAAAAGAATAAATTCGCCGAATACATGAGCATATGTAGTACTACAAATCCAAATAAACTGCAAAGAGAATTCATATAAATTAGTTATTTAAAATTCGGATGACATTACAAAGAGTCACAGTAACTTACGTATATAGTGGAAACATGGTTTCCATGTATCGGGTACTCCCCTCATTTTTAATGAGTTTCCTCACATGAATGACTAAAATAAGAGATACCAGCAGAGCAACTGTGCAGCCAGAAAAGAAACCTGGAAATAAAAAGTTATGTATTTCAGAGAATGGATTCAGATTTAGTGAAAGAGTGATGTAAATGTAACGTAAACTGAAGTATGAAAGAATCCATTTTTTTTGTTTAATCAATCCATATGATCATATTATATGTTTCTCATTTTACCTGAGGAATATGTAGTTCTATGTCTTTCTCTCCTTTTTTTCGATCTCAAGATGTTCATGCCTGAACTTCTGTTTGAGTTTGAGAAATGCTTGATGAATGGAGCCTCTACTCTTTCCATAAGTCTACTGACCTGGGGTTCAATTTTCCCACAGATGCCATACATTAGTAGAAGAATATAATTCACAGATAACATTGTCTATAGCTTTTCCATCAACTGGTAATGATGATTTAATGCATACACTATAAGCTTACATCGTCAGAGCTGCCGATGTAGGAGTTATCCACCATTTTCAAGTATATTTTTGATGCACTTCTTGAAGTTACCTGCATAAATGGAAGGATAAGTTACAAATCAATTGTCACTTGAGTAGACTTTTATCTCTCATTTCCCTGAACAATTTAGAATGTTAACAGAGAAAAACTATCTTGTGTCTTTATATACATCGGGATATCTTACCTTGCCATATCTCTTCATGATCTTGGAGAATGCCATGAGATTGAGAAATCTGAAGATCATTGATAAATATAAAAAGACGAAAAGTTATGCACATCACACGCTCCAAAATGTATCAATAAATGAACTTTGTTTACAGTTTACCTATAGCTCTTTAGGAGTTTAAGTTTATGATAGAAATGGATAAAAGCAGACATAAGTTGTTCTTCCACCCTTTTTAGGTTCTTCTTTCCAAAATTCAATTCTCCGTACTTTCCGTTCTTACTGAGAATCCCTTTCAAGGTCGAACTTGGAGTCCCCAATGTGTTGTTAATCTTGACATTGTAAAGGATATCGAGAGACACAGGTCTTTTGATTTTCAATTTTTTCGGCTTCTCTTCGCCTCCACAATCAATGATATTAGACTTATCATTATCATCTAAATGGTTTTCCTGGTTACTTGGTTCACTCTCTTCTGTATGATTTTTTCCATTATGGCTACTTGGATCATTTTCCTCTGAACAATTTCCACGACTTCTTCATTCATTAGTTTCTTCTATCACATCCATATGCACCATTTCTACAAATTTGCAAAAGAGTAATGTGAAACAAAGCTGATTTATGAAAAATCAAGATGTACACTATTACATGCATTATCTAGTTAAAGTCGAGAGAGTAGCTATCATCTTTGGTTAACTAGGTTTCTCTTGCAGCTAATCGAGCAGTGGTTTAGCTATCATCTTTGTGACGTGACTTTTTTTTATTTTATTATCATACTAGTAGTGGACAGAGGGAATATCTACGATCGGAAAGTATGTTAACGTATTAACAGATATTTAGAGTTCGATGGGAAACAGTGGAGCTAATAAATATTTTAGAGTCAAATGGGAAACAATGGATGGCTCCAAGAACTATACAAGTTTATCTTTGGAGAGCTTTTAACACTAAGAGCGTGCTTGGTTCGGAGAATTGCGAGTCCAGGAATTCAAATCCAAGGGAATTCAATCGAGAACATGTAATCGACTGTAAATTACCATCTGCTTTAGTATTACAAATTGTTTGTTTAAAATTTTTCGAATTTGAATGCTGTGGAACAACTAGAAAAAATACTTTGGTTTAGAAATTTGAAATTTAAAATTTTGAAATTGGTTTGATTTTAGGTATTAAAATTTCAAAGGGGAAGAAGGGTATAAAAGTTAGTTTTACGGTGGAATCCAAGCTATTCCAAGTACGAAAAGTGTGGAATGTAAAGTCTAATGGTTTTCAAATTGTGGTCATCCACTTTTTTTACAAGGCATGTTCCAAAGTTTCGTGGAAGATAGGTCGAACTCCAAATGATAGAACGGATTCAAAAGCATAGAGTGAGTGGCAATCAGATTAACGCTTTGTGCCAATCCGATTGGCGTTCTACACCAATCTTAGAAGTTGGAATTTTTCCACCATTAGACTAACACTTCCATGATCTATTCCAAGTGTTGGTGTGTTGCCATAATAAAATTTCAATTAGGTAGATATTGATTTGGCAGATGTTGATTATCCTTCAATTGAATTATGTCAACCAAACAATAAAATTTCAATTAGGTTTATTATTCCTAGGAATCCAATTCCTAGAATTAGATTACCTATAATCCTATTCTGGATTTTCAATAACTTGAACCAAAAGCATTAACATCTTACACAGAACCCATGTATAATGTGAAAATGATTGTATAATGATTGTGCCATGACACAAAGTGCCGGGGATTGAATTTCCCAGTTGAGTGAGTATCTCTATTTATAGATGTTCAAGACTAAAGGTTATTTAGAATTCAAGATAAGATAACTTGAAATTCAAGCAAACACTTTCTTTGTTTAGACGAAACTCTAATTAGGGTTTCAAGTAAGTATGTGAGAAATTTGTCTTGAAATAACATAGAAGAATATACATAGTGATCCGGCTATGTGAACCTTGTATAATGACAATTCTTGGAAAATATACATTTTCGAACTAATAAGCAATATCATGTTCATATAAACACTTGAGAACTTGATCATGATGCACATACAAAAAGTGTTTTAGGGATCATAAATGTCTTAGCGGTGTTTAATTATGAGAGTCATAGCAATGTTAAACATATTTAATAAACATATTCACTAGGACGGGTTGTGGAATGGATCGTGAACCACTAGCTAGTTCGTGAATTCAGGGTGCTATGGTTCGTGAATTGTCCTGCTTCCCAAAATTAAGATGTTTATGGTTCGTGAACCACTGGCTCGCCAACCTTCCTATATTTCGAACATCATATATCAATAGTTTGCGAAGTGGTTTGCCAAACTTCCAAATTACAGTAGTTCTAAAAAAATCTCTTTCATGTTTGAAACCTTCCCAAATGTCATGGGTATAAGTATCATTGCTTGGGAAATTTCCAAATGATGCACAACATTAGTTCTTGAACAATAAATTGTTTTGAACTAAGATTGCTAAGCATCAATGAACATCCAATGCTTAAATCATATTTTGAGATGTTTAACAAGACAAACTCGACTCAAAATTTCTTCTCTGCAATAAATCTACTGGAAGTCATACGACATAGTCTCATAAAGATAGAATGGTAAAGCTTTTGAGTAAATAGAATAGTTCAATCTTCACACACCTTGTTAATTAAGTTTTCCAAATGTCTTCATCGATCTTCAATCTTTGAGGGTTATTCAGTGATGTCTGATACTCAACTACTAACTTTTATACCTAGTCCGAGACTTAACGTAGACTATAAATCAATATATAGTTTTGTTCATTAAACATTGACAACAAACTTGAAATAGTAAAACTTGTGAGTTCGATTAAGCAGTGCTCTAACAAAGCCAACAACGATTAAAATTATTCTATCTTTAGCAGTTGAATTTAACTGGAAAACACATCATCTTGGCGTTAACAATTGAAAGAATCCATGTATATGACTCAATTTCCAAGCTTTTGAAGATCCCACTAGGCCCAATCATGTATGTTTGCTACACAAATTCATATATGATTTTAAACATGCACCAAAAACATGGTATGACCACTCAAGTTATGCTTTACTCTTACTGAAGTTCATTTCCTCTACTGCTAATATTTCATTCTTTGTTTATAAACATAAATCTAACATGACTATAATATTGATTTATGTTGTTAATATTGTGTCAACTGTGTCTTGTCATATACTTCAGCAGTAATTCATTACTCAACTGCAAGCTCAGTTTCCTATCAAAGACTTAAGGCACTAGCATTATTTTTCGGGCTTAGAGGTGAGGAGAGATAATGTTGCCATTTTTTTCTCACAAACTAAAATGCAGTTGATCGATTAAAGAAACATCATATGGAGGGAGCCAAATCTTGTCAGACTCCCATTGTCACTTATACAAAGCTCATCAAATTTGATAGGGAATTGCTAGATAATCCAACTGAATATAGATCACTTGTTAGTCCTCTTCAATACTTAATACTGACCGGGCCATGGATTTATTTTGTTTGCCAACATATGCAGCATCTTAGAGTTCTTTCTATGGTAGCTGCATCTAAGATATATTAAGGGAAGTTTGACTCACAATTTTCATTTTGCTAGCCAAAAGGTCTACTAGGGAAACTGAATTTTCTACGGTTGAAATCCCATTTCATGTTCATCTAAGAAACAAACTATTGTTGCAAGGTTTAGCATTCGGGCTGAATTCAGAACTCTTACACACAGTGCAACTGGAATGATATAGATTTGTTATCTTCTTCAGGATCTCCATTTTCATTTACTTTTTATTCCTAGTTGGTTCAACATCTCTAGTTTCCAATCATGTTCAACATTCTAGAATGAAGCACATAGACTATCATTTTATTAAGGAACAAGGCTTTGGATGTATTTTTTGTCATCAAATAGCTAACATATTTGCCAAGGGATTGCGTGCCCTAGATTTTCTCTTCTCAAAACCAAGCTCAAGTTTGTACCTCCCTTGTGCTTGAGGGGGATATTAGCACTCATATAACTGGCACTAGAGGTACGGTGGAAAGAGTGTTGTGTAGCTCAAAGTGTAATTGGGGTATCAGTATACTACTCTCAGTTTGTATTGTAAGTTTGTGCTTTGCACACTCATTTTTGCTAATGGTTTGTTAACAACTAGTTTCTCTTAGTTTTCGGTGAAAGAATTTTGAATTATCTTCTTCATTTTTGTATCTCCAATACCTCCATAAATAGTATCAAACTAGCCTTTTAGTCTTTTTTATTTTATTTTATTTTATTTTGGACCAAACATTATTTTTTTACTGGTTTAAGGAAAAAATCCTCATAAGCTAACCAAGAAATGTCCTCCATGTATACCAAATTTAAGTAAATAACTACCCTTGAATTACCAAGTTCAAATAAGTCCACATTTAGGAAGATCTATTTTGGTGGAGTTTGGACCACCGTAGAGTTCGAAATCCGTAATCGTTAAAATCCGCTCCAATTTAAGGAGTTTGGATGTAGTCTAGGGACCACTAGTAGGGCATTAAAAAAAGAAAAAAAAGGTGGAATTTTTTCTTATTCAAAATATGTCATGTGTCTTGAACTATTCTATAATATTAACTACCAATGCTGGCAAAGAATAGTTATTTTGAGATAGCAAAATCCGGAGATATAAGATCTGATTATTATTCCAGGGCCTTTCATAAGTGTTACTTCATCTGAAACAAATATTCCATCACTTCATGAGAAAAATAAATTAAAATAGAAACAACTATTCCAAACTGCACGTGCAGTTTGTCTTTCCTTCAAAGGAAAACCATGTCAAGCCCTAGATACTTACTAAAAAAGAACATGCATGCATTTGAAGAATTTTTTGATCAATAATTTATACTTTAGAACTAAAAGTTTGACGCAAAATGCAAATATGTTTAACCATGATTAAACATGATCTAACTGGATACGAACAAAAAATAAGATATTAATTTATGCCTCGGAAGGTCTCGTGGCAGTGCCGTAGTGTAAACCCACCGACAAACGTAGATGCTCATATTCATGTTTTCATCCATGATGACAGGGGAGAGCGGGTCCCTATTATAGGGCAGCATTTCTGAATCTTTCTATGGACATCACAAATCAGCAGGGCCGTCCCTGAGACATGGTTTTAGCTTAGGGTGCTTGCACTCTAATATCAAGGTGACGACAATTCATTATGTAATCAGTAGTATCAACTTTATGTTTGAAATGTAAAATATGTTGTCACTGCCTCACTTCTTCTCCTCTTTCATGGAAGGTTAGACTTTCAAGACTCAATTGTACAAAATAAAACATATTTTTATTTTATTTTTTACTACTCAGTGTGTGGTTGTGGATAGAATCATCAACTCATCAAAGCCTAGCTAAAGCAGAAAGCAAGAAGTCCACAACACAAGACGAAAAGACTGTCAGAAATTTGTATACTTTCAACACGCTATTCAAGAAATAAATGCAAGCTAGGAAAACACCGGTCTTTCCCAAATGCAGAGGCAAAATTCAAACACTAACTAATCACATGAAAAAATGTGGTAATAAAATAATATCAAAATTAAAGGAAATCTTCAGTGTAGTATTTACCTGTGGTTTTGGGGCTATTGATGCAGCAGCAGTTTCTTTACAGAGTTGTTCAAACTTGCCTTGATCAGGATGCTCAGCCTTGACCCAAATGCAATCAGAGCATCCATTTTCTTGTTTAACAAAGCAGCTTCATTCATAACTTGATCAACTTTATCCTTCTAAAACTTGTTAACTTTGTTGAATTCATCATCGAGTCTACAGAAAAATTCATGTTCTAACCCTCCTTCTTCTTCATTTGACATCAAGAACTTGGTCTCATATTTGTGATAACCTTGCTTGTTATTAGATCTTTCTATGATCAAATGATTGCAATAATATGACTGGTTCCTCATGGTGTATAAATGCATGATGGTGGTGATGATGATTATGGCCATGGCTAGGACTATTGGTTAGGCTGATGCTAGGAATACGACTCAGGAGACCACTGAAACTTCTGTACATTGTAAAATTTCTGCTTAACCCATCTCCACCTGCAGCAGCATTGGTAGGATCATGAGAATGTTTGTGGTTTTGGTGGGGGGTTTTGAGTTTGAAAAGTTTAAGATCTTCAAGTGCATATTTGAGGGATGTGTAATCCATGTACGCCCCTCGCCATTCTGGCACCATTTTAGAGGCAAACTCTTTTCCAAATTTCATCTCTCAGACTCTCACTATCTAGATCTTACTGGTCATGATGATCAGTAACGCGGATGGAAAATATGTGAGACCAGAGATGGAGAGAGTATACCTATTAAAGAACAACTTCAATAGGAAGGCAGTCGATAGCTATTCTAGACTCACTTACTATACATTATGTTTTTCTTTCTGTACTTGTTTTACATTTTGTTTCTAATGGTGATCGTGCGACAATTTTTCCTTATTTTTTACTTTCTATTTTATTTTTTAAGAGAGGCTTCGGTAACCCCATTTTATCTACCCAATTCACAATGATAAGGGGTGTCAAATATTTATGTAAACTATCAAAATTATCCTCAAAAAAATATTAATATTACTAAATTATCTCCATCAATCCTTAATAAACCTAACTAAAAAAATCATTTTTATTTCTAACATAAAAACCGATCATCTCCTCCACTCCCTCTTTTTCCATTTTTTTGAAACCAAAAATCGTCGATGATCGAACGATTCAAAAACGATTAATCGTTTTCTTTCTTCCATAAAATGTCGAAACCAACAAGAACTAAGTATGCTACTAACATGAATCATTCTAGTGCCGACAATCCCGGACTTGTTCAAGCAATTCGAAGTAAAATGAAGGAAATGCGACAACAAGCCGAAGACGATCGTATCGCACAAGAGGAGGGAATGGGTCGAATCAGGATTACATATGTCTCAACAAAAACCGATTGTTTAGTTCAGAAACGGACCTTATATGTATATCGAGTAAACCGATTTCGTGAATCGGTTTACATTAGCACTTGTAAAAATCCGATTGTTATTTTTATATGTTTGGAATCAGATTTCATATGTATATCGAGTAAACCGATTATATACCCTGACTTTAAAAATGCATTTCATTCAATTGTTTTTTGTCGCTTAAATCCGTAATCTACAGGAAAAAAAATGAAGCCGAAAAGAAATATAAGAAGAAATATGACCATGCTACTCCTAAGCCTTTGGGACCTCGTCGAAAAGACGGTAAAAATTTGAATGCTTCCCACCGAAACCCAAGGGGCACGGGGAGTAAAGCCAAAGGGATCATCATCAATGACCCGCCACCACCACAAGCGGAGCAACCAACACATGAAGAATCTGATTCCGAAACACCTACTGAACAAGAAGGTGGTGACAAACAAGTTGAAGAAGAAGAATGTGATGAGGGATTTAATGAGGAACAAAGTGGTGGCAAGGAAGGTGGTGAAGAAGAACGTGACAAGGAAGGTGGTGAAGAAGAAAGTGATGAAGAAGAACGTGACAAGAAAGGTGGTGAAGAAGAAAGTGATGAGAGTGAAAGTGATGATAGTGAAGGTGATGAAGAAGAAGGTGACAAGAAGGTGATAAAGAGATAAGAGAAGGAGGAGGAGCCAAAGAAGAAGAGGAAGAGAGCGCCCCTCCCCCCCCCCCCCAAAAAAAAAAAAAGATGTCTGAAGGTGCATCGAGCAGCGCCCAACCTGGTAAACGAGGACGTGGTAGTGGCGGTGTACGTGGTCGTGGTGGGGATGTTCATGAATGAATGGTTATATTCATGTTTATGACTTTAAGTATGAATAATTATGGAGTCAAAACTTATGTGTTGTCTTAAACTTATTGTCGAATTATGTTTAGTTACACTCTTATTCTATGAATGACTTAATCTGGTTTCTAGTTTATGAATGACTTAATGTGTGTGGAAAAAATGGAGGATCCTGGCATTATTTCTGTCAGAATCGGTTTACATATAAAAATATGTAACCCGATTCTGACTGTTTCCCAAATGTTCAGTTTCGTAATCGGGTTACATCTACCTATATGTTATCCGATTGCTAAGAAGAAAAGTTCTGTAACTTTTAGAATCGGTTTACGTGTATAAATATGTATTCCGATTTCGGTGAAGAAAAGTTCTATAACTTTGAGAATCGTTTTACATGTACATTACAAAATCCCGATTGTTTGGATTGAATTAAAAAAAAAATAGCCGTTGAGACTTCATCTATATGAGGACAACCTCTTTGAGCCACTCCCATATCACACACTTAGCCTAGAAAATGGAATGGGAACCCTTTGAAGATTTGTTTCTCGTTAAATCCTTTGCTAATACGTTCCGCGAACGTCCGAATGAAATCTATTCAATGTTTTGGAAGAGAGTTAAAGAGTTCTTTTACGGGCGTACCGCGAATCCCAATAACCAAAAATGTAGAGACTTGGCTTTTCGATTCAACTACATAAAACGCGCAATGCGAGAGTATGTAATAGTTAGAAATATGGTGTACCACTATCATCCACGAGCTCCTTTTAGGGAAAAAGTGAGTAATGCTATCATTTTTATACCCATGTCAACTACACTAGTTCACATACTAACATATAAGAATTCATTGAATTTCAGCTGGAACATTTCAACGGGCTATGGAGAATTCGTAATGGGGAAAGAAAGTTCATTCACCACAAAGAATATACGACGTTGTACCGACGTGCTCGGAGGTTAATTGATGAGCATTTGATGTGTCAAATTCAAGAATTCCCATACTGAGTCCTATATATATGTAGTTGGCTAATTTACTAAACTATGTAATGAATATTTTGTTTCTGAAAGTAAGGCATAATCGGTTTACATGTGCATTACAAAAGCCTCGATTTTTGGAATCGGGTTATGTGGGTATTGATCAAACTCCGATTCTGGGTTTACATCTTCCTAAGCATAAAACTCAACCCAGAACCGGTTTACAAATGCACTAACATAAACCGATTCTGGATCGAGTAAAAATTAATTTTTTTTACAAATTTTGATTATCGATTAATGAAAGTTAATTTCAGGATTAACTTGATTAAACATTATTTAATAATCCGAATTAGCACTAATTTAATAAGGTATATTGGATATTAATATAAATATTGGATAAGGAGTTTCTATGAATTGTCTCCCAATGACCCTATTTTATCATGTAGTTATAGGCCCCAATTTGGCGAGGCATTTTATTTATACAATCCAAGATGATAATGAAACGAAGTAAAGTTAAGATAAGGGCACCAATCTGACAGACAAGAAACAAACAAGTAAAGAAAATACCGAAAATACTTTATACCCCGAAATTCTTCCACCAAATCTTTCACGCGGCAAATGGTGGGGGTATGAGTGGGGGCGCCTAGCATACGATGTTATTCTTACATCTGACATACATCAGTCGGTCTTATAATCACAAAGATTCAGACGGACACTATCCCCTTCTGCGGATGTCTTTTTTTTTATAAGAAGAAGAATAATGCGAATAAAGGTGTAAGAGGAAGCCAGGTTAAGTAATAATTTGGAGGCTGTGAGTGGTTTTACTACCGAAGCTGCTACATATCCCCGAATCCTTTCCATCAAACCCTTCTCCGATAGGTGGCATCATCCTCCCAGAACGAATGATGTGGAGGAGTGACTGAATTTTCTCTACGACTGGAGCAGTGGCTACTATCTGCCTCTCTCTAATCTTACAAGAACTTTACTTTACACTCAAAACTACATCCATTAACTACGTATAAAAGATAAGACAATGACTACTGACTAAGGTTAGCTTAACTGATGATATTGAAAAACCAACGTCATTTCCTCACCGAACAATATCTACTGGCCCATTGTTAGACGAAAACTCTTCACTCATCTTTATCATCATCATCTTCATCATAGTTGAAAGGTAGTGGCACTGATTTAAATGCCCGATACTTTCCCACATTGTTCAAATGCTCATTCTCCAACCTGAAACATCAATTTATATACTTTTAGTACCTTTGTCATCATAGCCGTATCTGAATTGGTAGCTATTCATGCAAGTTTTTCGTATTTATTTCTATGCTTGGAAAAATGCAATATTTTTAGGCTATTCTTTGTGTAATTTTAATTATCAAGTTCAAATCAGTATCTCTCAGATCCAAACACCGATAACGGGGAAACTTGGTCATAACTGGCTGACCAATTGATGAACTTATCATTTAACAGTCTAAAGGCTATAGTTATGCAACTCATTCAATATGAATTTTAATGAATTTTAATCTTTGATGTCATACCTGAAGAAATTCCACATTCCACGACGAATGATCTCTAGACAAGCAAAGATCGTGACCATGGCTTCCATATGTAGGAAAGGAAGTTTAAAATCAAAAATACTTTGCAACCAGGCAAATCTAAGCAAGATATTCAGTACCTGCATTTAAAGCAATGATATTGTTAATGTTTCACGAACTGCATCAACATCTAGCAAGCAATTGAGACATTCAGCTTATTAGCTTAATCAATTACTTACAATGGCTCCAAAGTATACATTTTGTTGTGGGACAAGAAGTTTATCTCGCAGAAAGCGATTCCTGGAGTTACTCTGAAAGAGTCCCCAATCTATAACAATATCCCAGCAAGTGCTAACAACAGCGGAAATTATTGAACTGAGCAATGCCAGTACGAGCCATGCGGTTGTGTCATTCAGCTTATAAGCTGCTCTAATGGCTACAGCAACAATTGTTGAGAAATATTTCAACGCATTATATCCTTGCATTCGGTCTTTCTCCTCAAATAAACGGCGCAGGCACTGTAAAACAGAACAAGCTATCTACTATGAGAATATGGGAAAATTAATGTGCACATAAAGCTATATTACCGAATACTGTCTACTTCCTAATTTGTTCAAAGGCCTGTGGTTCCTAAGCTATATGCAATGCTATCATCTTTCATCAGGACCTGAGACACAGGAAAGCAAACCAACCTGAAATAAACGGAACGAATATGGTATTGAGGCTATGATGAAATTGAAAACTTTAAAAACACCGGTCTTCTTGCACGAGCTATCCCTGGATTTAAAACCTCCCCCACCATAGTAGCAGATGTAATATTCAATACTTCTAATGGCTTGGACCTGAAAACGAAGAAGAAGAATATAGTTACTAAAATTAATAGTTTCGAGTGATTCTTTAGTTTTACGCTGTGATTTCTATGCATCAACAATCAAGATCTAACCTGGCTAGTTAACTGATCTGCCAAGAAAAAATCGGGTAATAGAACCTGCGTTTTAGAAGAGACACATTAAAGATCAATAGATTGTTCCTACTGTCCGCATCATTATTTCTTAATGGAATATAGTCTGATTATTTACCTTGTAGAAAGGAGCGCATATACAATGGAAGAAACACACAAGCAAGAAATATCGGCTTGAACGATATACAATATTGAAAGGGCAAACTGTTACGAGAAATACAAACTGCACAGAGAGATATTTACTTGTTAGTTTAGTTGGTTCGTGATTTAATTAACATGGGATTGATTTAGCTAGGAAAGAAAGAGAAAGTATCTTACAATGACTAAAATAAGAGGGACTAACTCAGTTAGGGTCTTGTAGTCTTTGGTATGCTTGTTCATTTCCATATCTAAGTTTGCGAGTACGCTTGCCAACGCAAGTGTTGCTAGGGCTGAGCTTATGAGGAAGACTTCCCTGTAGCCCAATTCAGTCCCTTGTTTGAACCCAAATATAAATGGATAATTTACCCGATAACGTCTCCAAGCATAGACATTAATTGCATACATGAGCATATGAAGGACAATGAATCCAAATAGGCTGCAAAGCACAATTTAGATCAATTTAAGTGCTGCTGAGAATATATGACAAGAATTGAATAGATGATAATAAAACAAGACCTACATTGATGTCATTGATTAATGCAGTTAAAATCAAAGATTCTAAAAAATTCAGAACGGAAGTTTTGACTTACCTATAAAGGGGAAACAAGGTTTCCATATATATCGTACTTCCATCCATCCCCAATATGTTACGAGCACGTACAATCAATATAAGAGACGCCAAGAGGGCTAACCCGCATCCAGCAAAGAAACCTAAAGAAGCATTCGAACAGTTACAATTAGTGTATTACAGCTTGAAAACATTTCAATACGAAATAGATTCTCTCACTTTAAAAGAAACTGGTGATTCAGGAGCTAACTGATTGTGCAACAGTCAAATTCTAGTACTTGGTTATGGATGAGTTTACCCAAGGAAAATGTAGTCCTATGCCTTTCTCTCTTTGCTGCTGGTCTCAAAATGCTTATGCCTTTGCTATGGTTCGCATTTGTGAAGTGCTTGATGAAGGTGGCTTCAACTCTCTCCATAAGCCTAGTAACCTATAAGGCGAAAACCAAATGACACAATTAACTTCATCTTTTTATAGTGATTGGTTGGTTTGGTTAGACAAACATCAGAGCAATAATGAACAAACATACCCCATCATAGCTGCCAATGTAGGAGTTATCCACCATGTGTAGGTAAGATTTTGATGCATTTCTTGAAGTGATCTATGTCAGGATAAAAAGATCAATAATTGTGTTCACTAGTGATTTGTGGTAACCTTGCGTAGTTCTGAACCGATGTAAAGAGGAGGAGATCTCACCTTGTCATACTTCTTCATGATCTTAGAAAATGCCAAGATGTTCAGAAAACTGTTTCATATAGCATTTCGAAAAGAATAAATGGTTCAAACAAACTGTAAGCATAATGATCCAGGAAAGTAATCAAAGTGTACATAACTATATTTGTTACCTGTAACTCTTTAAGAGACGAAGTTTCTGATAGAACTCGATGAATGCTCGTTGCAGTTGTAGCTCAACTTTTTGCAAGTTCTCTCTTCCAAAAACAATGTCGTTGTTCTTGTTAACGTTAAGTATTCCTTTTATGGTTGACCGTGGTGTTTCAAGAGTATTGCTAATGGTCACACGATCAAGGACGTCTAGTGAAGCTGGTCTACTGACGTCCATCTTCTTTGCTTTCGTTTCGCTCACAGTAGTACTAGTTGAACTAATAACTCGGGTACCATTAAGAACAACATCATCTCCGGATTCCTCGGATTGTTCTTCAAGGCTTTGCTCAATCTCTTTAATGGCATCCATATGAGGCATTGCTACATCAACATCAGCACATAGTTTTAATTTGATAATTTGATATCTCACTATGTAAGTTAAAAACTATTAAAAAACAGTATAACCATATATCATCCACAACATCATCTGGCAACATGAAGGCATACACATTAGCAGTAGATTTGTCACGACAGGAGGTCGAAGTTTGCCTATATATATACACTAATTTGTTGATCAAAATAGAAAGGAATTAGCCACCAAAATTATTTGGGAAAGTTGTGTACATACCTTCTCTAGATACATTTGACGATCTGCTGTTCGATCTTGAAGTACCAGTTGGAGAAAGAAGCGAATTAGTTTGTGGAGAAGTAACTCGAGGCGAGGTTTGCGAAACAGCTGCAGCAACATCGGAAGCAAGTTTAGTCATCTCAACAGACCAATTGACGAAATGATGATTGGTTCCATCAGGATTTTCAATCTTAATCCTGAAAGCAATCAAAGCATCCATTTGTTTGTTCAGCAAATCAGCTTCTTTCATAACTTCCTCAACTTTGCTTTTGTAAAACTTATTAACTTTGTTGATTTCATCATCCAGTCTTCTGAAATACACAAGTTCATATTCAGCTCCTTTTTCAGATGACATCAAGAACTTGGTTTCATAACGATGATCAAGATTTTTGTCTAGCTGGTGAGGATGATGATTATGTTCATGATCAACGGCAGTAACTAGTATGACTTGATCTTCAATATCACCATGACCTGCTTCTCCAGATACTTTAGTAGTAGGACTTGTTGAATTACTGTATCTTCTAGTAAGACCACTAAAAGTTCTGTACAATGTCATAGTTCTTTTCAAGGTTGGAGCAGTAGGATGCGGTTTATGTTTATGATTAAAATCATGAATATCTTTCAGAAGGGTTTTGAGATAATCATAATTCATGTATGCTTCTTCCCATTCTGGCACCATTTGAGACTTGAATTCTTTCCCAAACTTCATGTTTAGCTTAGCTTAGATGATCACAGTAGCTTAGATGGGCAGAGGTTTATATGTGACATACACAAATATATTTCTATCAAAGGAAAACAGAGCAACTGATTATAAGGATGGATGTGATGATTTTTCTAGTATGGAGTTATTATATAGCAAGAGAAGAGAAAAAAAATTCTTTGATGTTTCAACTTAATTTATTTACTTAATCAAGAATTTGGACATTCAATTCAACCTACTAAAGTTTGATTAGCACAATTACTTTATTGCTCCTTTCGGGTTGCACCACGAGAGAGAGAGAGGTGTGTGTCACGTTCAAAAATGACACGGGTTCTGCTGCATTTGCTGGTTCTGCTGCATTTGCTGGTTTTTGATCGATCATTTGTTTGTATTGAACAAACTATAATATTTTCGGGTGACAAAAAAATGTAGTGGGAAAAGGGTCAGAAACATCACAACTTTGCCAGTCTTTTACTATTTAAAGCACGTGCATATATATCTATCCACTAATATTTTAGTGAAACAGTGTGAAATCAACCCCCAACCGAGAGATATCTTACATCCATGATGAATCAGATCTGATCTCATTTCGATCCCATTCTCGAGAGCTGATCGGTTATGAACTAAAGGCAGCGCCACCTATCTGTACGGTAAAGATGATGTAGCTCATATTTGCAGGAAGATAAGACGCCTTGTCAAAACAAAACAAAACAAAAAAAAAGCCTTTCTAAACGTCACCCAATCCAAATTAGTTCACATATTACACGAAAATAGAAAAGTAAACCATTGAACAAATATAATACCATTAGTTTTAGACTTTGATAAAGAAAAGCGTGACTGAGAAGAAAACCAAACATTTATATTGGAGGAAAATTAAATCCAAGAATCGACAGTAGTGGCAGTTTTATGATGGTTTTGTTTGGTAAAAAATTAGATTAGATCAATTAAATCAATATGGTTCAATTCATAAAAAATATCCAGACTACATGAGCTGACAAAGATTACAAAAGAGGGAGACAACAAGGCAGTAGCAGATGGTATGAACACATCACCTCTTTTCTGGCTTAAGAATGGTAGGATAAAACTTAAGCAATGTAAAGCCTTAAACCTGTAACATTATTACTGAGGTTAATCTACACAGACAAAATCAAGTTTCAAGGTTATTCAACAAATAATCAACTACAAGATGAAAGGCTTCTCTTGCTAAAAGAAGTTCTGTATCAGAGTAAGCTGAACGTAATACACTTCGCTTCCTATCTACTAAGCCACGTACAATGATCTACATTGCCGCCAGGACACATCCAAAATTAGTTATTGGTTCATGCCTCGTGAGCCCAACGAAGACTCGGGTTCCAATTCCACCCCTTTATTTTCTGTGCACTTGTGCAGAAATAATAGCCGCAGCCAATAGAATGTACTAACTAGAACGTGAATGAAGCTAAAATGACAAACAACCATTTTCAAGAAGAACCGATTGAAACAAACTAACAAATGACTGCTTACTTGTATGTATTGAGCGCCGAGTCTTTTCAATTATGTTTGTATCTCTGCATCACTGAGGCACAAAATAGCGCTCTTATGGGGATCAGGCGGCAGTACCAGGAGCAACACCTATACAATATAAAAGAACCAATGCTTTAAGAAAATTCTAATCTTACCTAGCAGCCAGCACAATTATCTTAAAGCTAGAAAATCAGAACTGGCAGGTTAATTTGTTGATTCTCTGATCCTGCTTGGAGTCAAGAGTATAGAAGCAATATCCTTGCAAAAGATGTAATATAAATGACAACATAATGAAAGTTCAAGTCAACTTGTTATGGACAATTCAACAGCAATAATTTAAAGGTACATCCTATTGTCGAATGAAAAGTTGTTTCAATCCTTACGATATATCATAAGTTTCAATCATTAGAAGAATCTAGATACCTTTTCCATATCAGGAATATGTTTTTGAAGAGTCTTTCGTAACCTGTCAACTTATTACAGTATCTGTCAAAAGAAACATCTTACAGACATACTAGCTTGAGTAAATTATGAAACTGTATATATAACCCCTTCACTGTTAGGAAATCAATTCAGAGTGTCATAAATATACAGACCATTTGAGCCCTTGAAGAGTCCGTTCTCGTAAAGATGGTAGCCATTTTACTACTCTAGCTCCATCTTCCAACTACTGATACCTACCATGTTTACTGTCAGGAACTCACTCTGTTCATGAAATACACAAATAAGATGTTCAGTCATAGCATACAAATTGATTAAGAAACAGATCTCTTTCCATTAATTTTGATCTTATAGAAATTAATGTCGAGGGATATGCGAATGCACCAGGTGTTTGCACTATAGGCCAAGAAACTACGAAATAACTTTGTGTGTTAAGGATGCTAAGAACCGAAAACATAGCCAAATACCAGAGAATTATGAATTATTCACCTGACTAATAATGGATCAAGCGATTATTATTTCACAGCATAGTTCCCTTTATATGCATCTACATTAGTATTAGATTTTTTCAGCAGTACAAGATTTTCACATTAAGTTAACAAAAAGAGGCTTACCTCTGTAGCCTGCACTGAAATGCTAACCAGTTATTACGGACTGTGACAATTTTGGTTATTGATTGCACAGATGACAGATGGAATTAGGGTTTCCTTTTTAAGCTATCAAATTCTTTTGTAACACGGAGTCTTCATTTATCAGCTCCATCGTTTTCATTCCCTATATAATTTTTATAAGCCACCATAAAATTCAATTTAACACACCCATTAACATAACCAACCCTGTATTGGAAAAGAATTGCCAGATTGTGCTTCATCTGAGACTAAACTCTTGGATAGTAAAACCTGGAAACAATTTACACCAGGGTATCAAATAAATATCGACTTTGTAAGCAAAGTTTGCTGATCAAGGCCCATCTCCTAATTTCTTCTTTCATCGTTTGCTTTAAAGAACGCAAGAATCTATTTAAGCAACAATGCAATATTCAAATTTCTAGGTCCAATATAACTCAAAGGCTTCAATTTGTTTGATAGGTTAGCTTGTAAGCTGTAGCTATATGAAGACCATTAACATAACATCGTTTAGAGTTAAAACCCAACAGTCCAAATTCGTAACCAATACAATTGGGGTTTTAGAAACAATTAAAGATTTAGAAGATGAATCTGGACTTTTTACCACAAGAATTGAACGTTTCTCGATAGAATCATTTCATGATAATAGCGAAGAAAATCTAAAAAGCATGTTCGGTAAGTGGAAGAAGCCTTTCCCATCCAGTAAAATTTAACGAAGGAAAATTAGGGAAAAAATTAGTCTTACTAAGTATTATCTCCGAGGCTGACAACAGAACGAGCAACAACATCAGCCAGCTCTTCACCAGTGAGAAAGAAAATGGATTCGAGTAGTTTTGGATGTCAGAACGTCTGAATGACGATGAACTAGGAATGAAAGTTGAGATTCAGAGAGACCCATTGTACAGAGGCAAGTACTGAACCTGGTTTTTCTGGGGCTTTTATGTGAAGTCGATGCTTTTAAGGATTATTCCGAGTGACTGATGTGGCACATGTTCTTTGCTACTTTGTTAATTGGAGACGAATTCTTTTCAAGATGGCAGGTCTGATGTAAGATCCGTTAGATTTAAGTTTATTATTTTTGTTATCATTTTTAGAATCTAATTAATTTAGAGTAGTATTTTTTATTTTTAAAATTATTTATTTTTAGAAGTTATTTAATTATGTAATGTTATTTATTTTAGAGATTCTTTATTGGGAGAACTTTTTTTCTAGCCCAAAATTACTTTTTTAAATATCAAAAACCCATCATTAAAATTCCATATACGACAAACCCACAATTATCTATAAGGATAACATGATTACAAAAATAATCCTTTATTAATTCCATAATAAAGAAATAAAAACGTGAACAAAAAAAGTGATTAGTTGTAATCCCTAAAATTACTCTTGATTTGACTAAACTAATTCCGTAGAACAACTAAAACATGAAAAATAATTATTTTTATTATCATAATATTCCTGAAAAAACTCCCCAAAATAATTATTGACTTAATTAACTAACTCCTTTAAGTAACACAGCCGACTAAAACAAGAAAAAGAAAAGAGAAAAAACTTTATTACCACCGCCAGAAATTTAGGAAAAGTAAATAAAAAGATAAATACAATTATCACCATATGGAAATTAGGAAATTTTTAGTTTTCACCCGTGCAAGTTCTTGGTGAATATTCTAAATTTCACCCGTAAATTTAATTTCACCTTTTTTACATATGAGATCCCTGATAATTCAAATTTTCTGTTCATAGACGTAATCGATGATAATCGCATTTTTCATATCCATTAATCGTGAAAATCACAATTTTCACTGTAATATTAACACTTGTTCTTTCTTCATTTACTTTTACAATTTAGATAATAGTTGGCATTCTCATCAACCATTTCCCATCGACTCAAGATATTTTGATCGTTTCGGTGAAATGTAATTATCATTAGCTTAATCTAAATTACGTACATAACAAAAGTACAAGATAATGGCGACTGCAAGATGAAACTTAGCTTATATAAAGACAACTCTCTTTATTGATGTTTAGAAAATCTCTCAAAACTAAACACAAGCTCTAATCTTGCTCATATGATCAAACCACAACTTTGGTGATCATATATATATAGAACTATGAATTCCTTTTTCTAGTACTATTACTTTATTACATGTCTTTCCTTTTCTTAGAACTAGATGACTTCTAATTCCCTTAGGATTACATCAATTTCCTAATCTTGTCCTAACCAACTTGTTAGTGACTTCTATGTTGAAGTTAATCCAACATTCTCCCCCTTAAGCTTCAACTGTGCTTGTGAAAAATCTTGTACGTATGATGGTGCTCTCGTCTCCCATGGCTCGATGTAGACAATCTCTGATACCAATAAATGACAACTGCAAGATGAAACTTAGCTTATATAAAGACAACTCTCTTTATTGATGTTTAGAAAATCTCTCAAAACTAAACACAAACTCTAATCTTGCTCATATGATCAAACCACAACTTTGGTGATCATATATATATAGAACTATGAATTCCTTTTCCTAGTCCTATTACTTTATTACATGTCTTTCCTTTTCTTAGAACTAGATGACTTCTAATTCCCTTAGGATTACATCAATTTCCTAATCTTGTCCTAACCAACTTGTTAGTGACTTCTATGTTGAAGTTAATCCAACACAAGATCGGTACCCTAATGTAACTTCATGCATAGACATGTTCCAATGGAGATACACCTATCCATTCTGCCTTGGTTGTTGGATCAAGCAACCACATACTCGTCATTAGTGACTATGTGTAGTTATCGTTACCTCCCAAGGAGGCATTCTCATTTTCTTCCTTATCTTTTTTGGATTCTTATTCTTCTTGATAGAAAAGCATTGTAACAAAGCAAGATGTACAGTACCTGTGTGTACATATTTCATCATCAAACACGTGTATGTAGGAAGACACGTGGAGAGCATGCGGACCAAGTCATCAAAACATGATGACACATGCCCGCAGCCAAGAAGCCCATCCCATCGACGTCAGATCTTTGCCCGAACAAATCCAAGGGCAGAAGTTAAAAGATGTATCAAAAACACGATGTAATGCGGAGCACTAAATAACTCCCGAAGAGTTACTTTATCTCATCCCCAAAAGAAGCCAAGATCAACGGTGAAGAGAAGGTTGACTGACATGGACGTGACAGGGGCAGAAGACACTTGTCTGACACGAGCATGCGTCTCAACTACCCGCATTAAACACTCTGAGCAGTATACATGTCGATCAACCCGTGGAACGAACGAGGATGACTCTGCGTGATCAAGTTCTGAACGAAGACCTCCGCGTGATGGACACAAAGCACAAGAAGATAAGGTTCCAACGGCCCACAGAAACGGGTCCCACACTCTAACCCCATAAATACCCCCTCTCCACCAAGAGAGGGGGGATCGAAAAACAGAGAGAGGAGGGGAGAGAGAAGGATTGTGAGTGTAAGTTTATCTTTGTACAATTCACAGACCTATGTAAACTCCAAAGTCATTCGACTACCTCTGTAATCATCTAATGCATAGTGAAACGACAACCCCGTGGATGTAGGCCTTAGTGCTGAACCACGTAAATCCCAGTCTTATTTACATTTCAGCACTTTACGTTCATTTGATACTCCACGAGTTTTACTTTACACTACGTTTCTTTATCTTCCTCTATATAAACGCCTCTAGTGATGATATTAGATGAGGCTATGATAAACCCGAAGGTTTTGAGCCAAGGAATCAATACAATCATCTCATCAGTACGAGTGTGTATATAGAGTGCGAACATTGTTTGTGAACATATAGATGCCTTCGTGATTTACGTGTTCACAATTTGGCGCTAGAAACAGGTACTTCGTCCCGGTAAAAGATTTATCTTATCCTGTGATTTCATCTTAAACTAGCATATGATTGCTCTGCTTCATTAGCTCTGACAGTATTTAACTTTACCATATTCAAAAACGCACCCGTTATCTTTGATAGCTCCGGCAGTATCTTCGTTTACTGGTTAAAAGATTTATTACTTAGATCCATGGATTTACATTTTTTTTTAGATCTCGTACGGACCTGTATTTCCGGTGGGTTTTCATAAATTTTCAAAGAATCTACATGCATTTTTAAAAGGGATCTTCTCGCGTTTCCACGTACTTTCAATGAATCCACACTTTTAATAAGACTTTAACCCATGTATTTTAACTCATATGTTTAAATCAAATGAGCCTCCCTAAGAGTTTTCTCTGTGGCCCTCGGGAAGTTTTTCCCTATCTTAGAGTAAGGTATTTCGCAAACTAACCCGATCCGCACGGACATTTCTGTTTCTCGCTGTTTGAAATTCCCTTGTGCAGAAAGAAAGCGACAAAAGGACCCACGATGGAAAAGATGCAGGAAGCAGGAAAATCCAAAGCCTCGTCAAAGGAAGCACCAAGGACAACCCCGGTCATCACCGAAGAAAGCATAAAGGGGACAAAGCCAAAACGACTAGTCAGAGGCAGGATACCACAGAAATCACTTCGCCGATGAACGCTAACTCCGTTGCAGCCGCGACTCTCAGAGCAGCGGCGACAAAGTACAATACGGCTGCGGCAACCCTGAAGGCTGCAGAAGCCAGCAAAACTTTTGCTACGAATCAATTTCATCAGCCAAAAGAAAAGGTGGATGAATCCAGAACACATCAACCCGCGCACCCGCCAACCTTCGGAATGCCATCAACAAACGATCAGAATCAAACTGTGCCGGCAGCTCTAACACCGCAGATGGGCACTCAGCCCGATTTGGAAATGCCAATAATCGAAGCTGAACCTCTAACACCTTTAGTACAGACCGTAGAAGAAGGCGGCACCATGGCCGTAGTAGCACGAGCTGGGACTCCCAATCAGGGGTCAAACCAATCACATCGATTGATGGTTGAGCTTGAAGAATTGAAGAAGAGCCAGCAGGTTTACGCAGATGTTGTAGCTCTGCTGGCCAGAGAAAACCAAGATTTAAAAGACCGTATTGCCCTAAGCACGAAGACCAGCCAACAACTTGATGAATCCAATTCAAAGGCACCAGGACCTAATCGAGACCGAAGAGTCATCGTAGCAGCTAATGGAGACGCGGCTAGGGGAAGTAGCGCATCCGACCCGGATTATAATGACGCAGAGTCAGAATATCACGAGCAGAAGAGCGTAGGGCACCACCGCGCGATGGAAGAGCTGCGTGATGAAATGATGGCCGAGATCAGGCAGTTAAAAACTAGACAAGGCGGGGGAAGGTTAGAGGAGGTCATGAGAGAGGCTAACTCCACACCTCTAACTCATCGCCTGGCCAACACCCCTATTCCGCTGAAGTGCGATGTCCCGACCTTCGAATGCTATGACGGATCTAGTGATCCCGTCGCACATATTCGGTATTATAACCGTGTCTTAGCCAGATGGAGTCAGAACGACGCCGTACTCTGTAGATACTTCCCATCAAGCCTGAAGGTATCGGCATTGTCTTGGTTTGATAATTTTCCGCCTGACTCCATCCACTCCTACGATCAACTCGCAGAAAAGTTCTTAAGAACTTACATGTACAACAAGGATGTTAACACCGGAATGGATAAGCTCTTTTCGCTGGCAATTGGCTACAAGGAAAACACGAGGGAATACACTAACAGATGGCACAAGATCTGCCAAGCCATAGGAAGTGTGGACCCAGTGGTAAGTATCAACTTCTACAAGTGGGGACTAGACCGAATGAGTCCACTATTTGTTGAGATTCATGGAAGCCTGCCTAAGACAGAAGGAGATCTTCGAATAATTATTGAAAAACACGCTCGTCTTGAAGAAATCCAGCGTAAAAACCCGAGGGCGTACCCGCAGAGGTCTCACCGTACCAATTCCGCAGAACAAACCAATGGGGTCAAAAGGAATAGCTCAGTAGAACGGCCTCACGAATATAGGAAGGAACGAAGGGATGAACGACGAAAAGACGATCGAAAATTCGAAGATCAAGTTTACACGAAGCTCAATGCTAGCTATGCCCGGATCTTGCGAGAGATCAAAAGGAAGAAAAAATTTGGAGTGGCCATGGTCTAAGGGAAAACAGCCCCTAGATCCGAGAAGTCTAAAGATTACTGTGAATATCACTGCTTCAACGGACACCAGACCGAGAAATGTAAAAACCTCAAAATAATGATCCAAAAACTGATTGATGCTGGCGAACTCCAACATTACATACGAAAATAAGTCGCCGAGGATAGATCCAAACGGACCAAGCCAGTCCAAATTCCAGAGGGGAACCACACAATCAATACCATCTCGTGTTCTGAAGCCGCAGGTCCCTCACTTACAACACAAATAGGAAAGAGGCTACGGAAACAGTTCGAGGACCACTGCGAATTGTATAAGATTGATGGTGTAGAAATGGACGAGCACGAAGAGTGGATGAACTCACCTATTGTCTTCGATGCTGAAGATATCGAAGAAGATATGGAAGACCATAACGACCCCCTGGTCCTAACACTACCAGTGGTTGGATGTAACCTCAAAAGGATCCTCATAGACGGGGGAAGATCAGTAAACGTTCTATTCTACGACGCATTCAAACGAATGAAACTCCATGAAGAACAGCTAATGACCTCTTATTACACCATCTACGGATTCAATGGAGCACCCACGAAACCATTGGGAGACATCGTGCTGCAGGTTAACGCCGGACCAATGAAAGTAGAAACACGATTCAGCGTGGTTGACGCCTCATCCCCCTACAACGCCATTATCGGACGAAAGTGGTTACATAAACTCAAGGGAGTGGCGGCAACTTACTACCAATATCTCAGATTCCCTACACCTGAGGGAGTGATGGAAATCAAGGGAGATCGGGTCTCTGCAAGAGAGTTCCAAGCCACTCAGGATCGTATCAATAATGAACAAGAAGAGCAGCAAAAAACCCGAAGAATTAAAAACAAAGAAGCCGCGAAAGAAAAGGCCATAGACCTGTTCCTCAAGGAAACCACATGGAGGGGTTTGACAAAGGATGATAATGTTCTAAACACAGAAACAGGTACTTCAGCAACCAACAAAGGACAGAAACATACCAAAAAGCAATCAAAGAACGTCCCAGTCCTCGGAGATCCGAAGCCGGTGTTCACACCAGTAGAGCCCGTGAAAGAAATCAACATAGGAACGGAAGAAAACCCGAAGATGATCAAAGTAGGGACCATAATGGACGAAAGAAGAGAAGATTCCTTAACCAAATTACTTAAAGAATACACGGATGTATTCGCCTGGAAGCTAGGAGATATGCCGGGGATTGACCCGAAAATAATCCAACACGAGCTGCGCATCAAGCCAGGCACGCCACCTTTCAGGCAGAAAATAAGAAAAGTTGCACCGGAGTACCACAAGGCAGTGGAAAAAGAACTTCGGAAACTACTAGAAGCGGGGTTCATCAAAGAAGTCAAGTACCCTACATGGATCTACAACATGGTCGTCGTTCCTAAGAAAAATGGAGGGGTTAGGATATGCATCGATTTTACTAACCTCAACAAGGCATGTCCAAAGGACAACTATCCCCTGCCAAGCATAGATCAGCTGGTTGAAGCAGTAGAAGGTTACGAAGAGCTGTCTTTCATGGATGGATATTCTGGTTACAACCAGGTAGCCCTGGTAGAAGAAGATCAACTACACACAGCATTCTACACCCCACATGGCCTTTATTGCTACACTAGAATGCCCTTCGGACTTCGAAACGCAGGGGCAACATACCAAAGAATGGTCGATGCTATCTTCAGGCCATGGATTGGTAGTACCTTAGAAGTCTACGTTGATAACATGCTCGTCAAAAGTAAGCTGCGCAAAGATCACCATCAGGATCTGAGAGATATCTTCGAAGCAATGAGGAAGCATCACATGAAAGTAAACCCAGAGAAATGCATCTTCGGTGTCACCTCAGGGAAATTCCTCGGATATCTGGTAACAAAAAGGGGCATTGAGGTAGACCCAGCGAAGATTGAAGCCATAGTAGAAATGCCATCCCCTAAGAATTTAAAAGAGGTGCAGAAGCTCAATGGGTCCATAGCAGCCTTGGGCAGATTTATTGCCCGATCCTCGGACAAATGCAAACATTTTTTCAATATTCTCAAACAAGGGAGTAAGTTTGAATGGACCGCAGAATGCGAAGAAGCCTTCCAAAAAATCAAAGAACACCTGGCCTCAATTCCAATCCTGCAGAAGTATGATCCTGATGAGGTTTTGGCATTGTACATAGCAGCGACGGAAGACACAGTTAGCGCAGTGTTGGTCAAAACCAATACGAAGATAGAACAGCCTATCTATTATGTCAGTAAGATCCTCAATTCTGCGGAAAGGAACTACACGAAGATCGAACAAGTTATCCTAGCATTGGTATGGGATACTCAAAAGCTGAGAACCTACTTCCTAACTCACTTCATCTGGGTCCCATGCAAAGCACCACTGGAAGCAGTCCTTAAAAGCGCAGGAAAAGTGGGCAGAATAGCCAAGTGGAACACCCACCTGGACCAATTCAACATCATTCATGAAATTCAACATTCCCGAAAATCCCCAAGTTTTGGCGGATTTCTTAGAAGACCTCCCCCTGGACAACGACGAGGAGATTAAGGAAATACCAGAAGCCGAGGAAGAAATCAAGGATCCAATGGATATCCTCGAACCCGCGGGTCAAAGACAATGGGAAGTCTTCGTCGATGGTTCCAAAAATAAGGAAGGAGCAGGAATAGGCATCGTCATCACCACCCCAACCGGAGAAAGGATCGTACAAGCACTCAGGTTAGAATTCAAAGAGCATACTAACAACATCGTCGAATACGAGGCAGTCGTACATGCCCTCCGTTTAATAATATAGATGGGGGTAACCGATGTAAGACTGACAAGTGATTCGCAGCTTGTCGTATGGCAAATAGGGCTCGAGTACAATGTGTACGACGACACCCTCTCAGCTTACATGGACTTTGTCCAGACATTGGAATCACAAATTCCAAACATCAAGTTCCGGCACTTATGCAGAAGGGATCTCAGGCACGCGGATGCCCTAGCATATATATCATCCATGTTGAAGGACAAAAGCGTCGAAGCTATTAAAATAACAAGGGTATACGAGCCTTCGATTGCATCACAATTCTCTTTCGCTACCAATCAAGATACAGTGGAAGAAAATATCGAAGACCAGGTAGAAGAAGACATCCATAACGATTTCGACGAAGAAGATATCCTGTCAAGAGCAAATCAAGACGAAGATTTCAGCAACGAAGATGATTGGAGAATGGTGATCCATGCGTTTCTTGAAGAAGGAACCTTACCCGCGGATCATGAACAAGCAAGGAAAATACTCTCCAAAGTAGGAAGATATGACCTTCGGGATGGAATCCTGTACAAGAAATCCTTCCTCGTACCGTTACTGCGCTGCTTGTCCAGGAAAGAGGGGCATCGAATTCTAAATGACATCCATTATGGTGACGCAGGGAATCATAGCGGCATGAGATCACTAGCCGACAAAGCAAAAATGCAAGGATATTACTGGCCCACAATGATACAGGATGCCGCAAGAATGTCCCGACGATGTGAAGAATTTCAGCGTTTCGCCAAAAAGATACGCGCGCCAACAACAACGTTAAATTCTGTAGGTAGCCCGTGGCCATTTGCAAAATGGGGCATAGATATCGTCGGGCCTTTCATCGAAGGATCAGGGAAAAGACGATTCTTGATAGTATCCACGGACTACTTCAGTAAATGGGTGGAAGCTAAAGCCTTAGCCAGGATCAGAGACGGGGATGTGTTTACTTTCATATTCCAAAACATCATTTGCAGGTTCGGCATACCAGCATAAATCGTGTCCGATAATGGTAAGCAGTTACAAGGGAAAAATATAGACATGCTCTTCGATACTTTCAAAATAAGAAAGAACAAATCCACCCCATATACCCTCAAAGCAACGGACAAGCGGAAGCCACTAACAAGACCCTCGCCCTTATCCTCAAAAATAAATTAGACGAACATAAGGGGCGATGGTGTGAACAGTTGCAATGTGTATGGGCATACAGGACAACACGAAGATCTGCCACTGGGGAATCCCCGTTTCTCCTCACTTATGGAGCTGAAGCAGTCATCCCAACAGAGATCCTCATGCCAACCACAAAGACCGAAGCATGGGAGAAAAATCTCACAACAGACATGATGTTAGAGAGATTGGACGACCTGGAAGGAAGAAGGGAAGCAGCATTGCAGAAGATGGAAAATTATCAACGAAGACTAGCAAGGGAGTACAACAAAAAGGTAAAACTTCGAAATTTTGTAGAGGGGCAGTATGTGCTAAGAACAATCCCACAGTATCAACGAGAAAATGGGGAAAGCTAGCACCTACGTGGGGAGGACCTTTTATAATACACGACATTGCGGGAAAGGTTCCTACTATCTTCGCAATCTGAAAGGCGAGGTTCTCCGGCATCCTTGGAATGCTAAGTGGCTCAAACCGTACTACCCATAGGAGCAACGCAGCTTTGCATCTGCGTGAAGAATACCAGAAGAAGAAGGCAGCGTAACCGCTCTACATGTTTCTATCTCTGGACGAGGAGTAGCAGGCCTCAACCTATCAATCAAACAAGCTTTCTGAAATTCAGTAAACAAAACTTATCAACAATATTGGGGAAAGTAGTTAATCTACAATCTCTCAGGGCTCCCCCATCAGTGTCCATAGTGTAAGACCGGGGGAAGGCACCCAGCAGAAAGAGATACCCAACCAATCTTAAGGCAACGGGTCGACGGAATGGGTGTATGTAAATATTTTAACCCCATATCCTAGAACGTTGCCTCGGCCCCCACCGTCTGGGAATCCTCTGGCCAAGGGTTCGCCAGCGGGGTGACAGGTCTCAAGACGATCACGAAGGTACCTCCCTTCGGTATCGCACCCAAACACTTAAAACACTCTTCTTTTGTTTTTAGTGTCCTTCCTCACAATGCTTAAAATAAACAACAAACTGATATTGCAGGTATATCAAAAGAAGATCCATTTCATAAAGGTTGGTTACAAAAAGCGGCAAGGCCAATTCAAGGAAAACACATCAAAAATATTCTTTTTACAAAATACTAGCAAAATCTAACGGAAGGCTAATGCGGGTCTCTACTTAGATGATGCCGCCCATCAGCAGGGTTGTTCCGAAGAGTTGAAGGGACGCTCCCACCAGAAGAGGGTCCCGAGGAGCCAGGCAAGGAGGCAGGTACAGGACGACGCGGATAGCTCTTGACGAGGCCATGCTCGGTCTTAAGGCCAAGCTCAATCTTCTCCAGCATCTTGTTTGTCTCCTCAGCCAATTGACACCGAGCCTTATGCATAATAACTGTCGTCCGCTGGTGGGCTTGGATAACAACGACGATAGACGATTCACTTCTTTAGAAGCAGCACCAACGGCCTCCTCGCGGGATGCCGCCAAACTCTTAAAATGATTAGTCTGTTCTTCCTGCGCTAAGGAAGATTGAGCCTTTTCAAATTTTTCATTTGCAGCGCGGAGTTGTCCCTCGAGCTCTGAAAAAGACAACACAAGGGAGTTAGCACAGAAAAGACACAATCACACTCGACGAAATAGGTTATACCTTCGACACAAGCCGAAGCCTCTTCATACTCATTAACAACCGCATCTCGCGCTTCATCAAGATAGTCATATTCCTCGGATAATTTCTTATAATCTAGTTGAAGGTTGGTGAGAGTAAATTGACTGGCATCTAATTCTACCTGCTTCATCGAATCCATGTGACGAAGGTGGTTGACTTCGTTGTTTATCTCTGTTACCCCTTTGCTAAGTCTGTACATACATACTTCGAGATTCCTCTCAGACTCAGCCTGGCGGGCTATTTCAGCGCGAGACGCAGCAAGGGCTTTGCTGAGAGCCCCAACTTCGGCTCTGGCATCGTCCCTTTCTCTGGTAAGACACAACATACTCTCCTTAATTCCCGGAAAAGGAAGGGAGCGAGCCTTTTGTAATTCCTCTTCCAGAAGATGTATTCTAGACTCCAACAACGAAGTACGCTCACGGGATTCCCGCAGATTCTCACGTGTCCACAGCAGCGTACCATTGAACAAAGTACGGTCATGATTATACAGATTCTGCATATCAACCATCTGAACATGCCTTGCGCGCCATCCCTCAGCTCGAGCGTCCCACTTTTTGGCTTCGCTCTTAATTTTTTACCAGCTCTTTGATACGAGATTTTTGCCGTGCCCTTTCGTTTCGAAGCCATATCAGCTCGGGGACGCCACCCACTGAAGATAGGGTGGGGAGACTCAGACAGAACAACTAAGTAGTGAGAGGAATTACGAGGGATAAAAGATGAAGAAGAACCAAACCTGTGAAAGCTGAAACTTGGCCGCGAGTTTGCTCTAACTCAGCACGAACGGCGGCAAGCTCTGAACGAAGACCAGCCTCCGCTTCACCCAACCTTTTCTCTTTAAGGCTTTTCTTCAGTTCTTCTATCTCCACCTCAGCCGCAGATAATGCCTTTTCTCTGTGACGAGCTTAGCCTCCAGCTTCAAAGATTTCGCTTTAAAGAATTGATACACACATGGTTACAATGCTCACTCCTCATCATCTACACATCAAACGGCAAAAACATTATTACACCGAAGGATTCAATTGTCACGAAGAGATATGTACGAGGACTTACCTCCAAGACACGCTGCTGGGGAAAACCATATTGGTACCCATCGGCTATGGCCATCATGTCAGCAACAGAAGAGGGAGGGTCCGATACGAGGGTAGCCTCTGGAACACTCAAGCTTTTCCCCCACATCTCAGCAACACGCGCCTCGGAAGATAGTTCCATCATCCGACGGGTATAAGCATCGGAATCTTTCTCACCAGCAACCACCGGGGCAGGATGAGGAACAAACAACAGACTCTTTTTCTTGAGCCAATCCATTATGGCATCCTCACCCTCAAACATCAGCGAATGAGGGAAATCCTCGGACGGCGAGTCAACCACAGACTTCCCCTTTGCTGACATTGCCCCATCGGCACAAGTTTCGGCATCACCACGCGCATTGTGATCATCCGCGCCCTCATTCTGAACAGCAGCATCTTCCTTACCAGAACCCCCGAGCACATCCCAATCATCATTGGGGGAAAGCAAAGAAAAGTCTTCGGGAAAATCGAGGGCATCGTCAAAGAGTTCCCCTGCGAATATATCCTGTCAAAGAGAACTCTTGAGAAATGGTGGGGAGAGTTTCCGCAGCCTCACCAGCAGGAGCAGACATGTCCGCGATAACACTTCGTCAGCCACCGCGGTATTATTTCTCCTTCAACACATCACACCATCACAACCGCACCAACCTCTTCCTCGACATCAGGAGGGGAAGTATCAGTGCGTTCTTCCCCATCAGACATTCCTCATCCTCGGCAAACTCTTCGTTCACCGGACTGGTAACTTCTTCATGAACCTCAGCCTCACCCGTCACAATGGTAGAAGACTGCTTGGGCCCAATCTTTTTCTTTTCGACACCTGCAAACCAATACACGTTCCACAAAAAGAGTTATTTCCTCATACACAGTTTGATTTTCAAAAAAGGAGGGGCGCGGCCAGAATCTGCAATAACCATACCTTGGCAGTAGCGGCACTCTTCGGGAAGTAGCACCAGAACCTTCCTCGTCTCCTTCAACACGTCGAGAGCATAAGGAAAGTTCATGCCTTCGAAATTTAAACGCCAGGGACAGAAATCTCCATAACGAGCAGGAGGAGATTCACGAGGCCTGCTACTCTCAGAAGGACGCCAACCGCGCGGACCGGGAATCCAACCATACGCCCAAGGACCAACAATTTCAATAACAGTGGCGTGCCACTCATAATCATGGTCACGCTTGATCCTTTCGCGCGCGGAAAAAGTTTCCGCTGACTCGACCCCTCGGTGCCTGGAACGTATTTCAGTTTGGCATCGCTCACCTCACTTAAACGAATTTCGCCCCGAGGAGCAGCGAGGTTCCGAAGGCTAACACTCCACGGTTTACGGTTCCTACTATTGACATAATCCCCAAAGGAGTTGTTGAAGTTTTCAGGAGTATACCATTCCCTCTCAGCGGGATTTGGAACGTAACATGTCATCGTCGTCTCCCCCTTACTCCGCAGATAACATTCCCTCAGTGCACGGAGATATTCCCCGATAATTGCGACACGGAACGACTGTGAGTATTGGTGGAAGAGCCTTCACGACCAGCCAGCACATCGTAATAAAAGGAATCACCAGACTACAACGGCAGCATAAGACCCGCCTCGAAGGCTCCAACCGTAGTCAACAGGTGAAACTCATCAAACTGATACTTCGAGATGAGCTCGTAAGTAATATCATCCTCAGGGGCATAGAAACGAACCTCGAAGGCTTGAAGCTCATGCTTTTCCTTGAAAACTTCAAGGTCAATATGTTGAACGTGACTTTCTTCTTGCTGACCGAAACGCTGCGTATCACCGGGGCAGCCTCATCCTCTTCCGCGGGATCGGACGAACCAACAAAAGCTTCGGAAGCTTTTTTTTCAAAGGAGGATTCTTAGACGATTCGCTCTCGGCACACACCTTTGGAGTTCTTCCCTTTGAAAGAAAGTACTGGAGGCGGCGGCAGAGGGTTCTGCACGGGCACTATAGAACGAAGAGGGGAATATCGAAGGCGCCACCACGAGGAGGTGTCTGCGTACACCTAGAGTCATCACGAGGACGAGAAGCAGCACGGCCGGCAGCGTATCGAGACCCGGAAGGACCTTCGATGGATCCCCTTTCCTAGGAGGAGAGCCTTCGTCCCAGAAGAAGACGAAACTTTACTACCACGGGGATCCATTTGCGACAATTAGAGATCTCCCCAGGTGGATATGTATCAGACTCTCTACGTGGAGGGATCTCGGTAGATGGAAGCCGGAGTTTGATAAGGAAGCCGCGGACGGTCAGACATGGCTGCGAGGAGGCAACAAAAACAAGTTAGAAGCAAACAGAGGGCATCACCAAAGATCAAAAAACCACAAAATTAGCAGTTCATCTCAACATAACGCAGAAACCCTAAAACTAGCATACATGCATGTTACCCTAAAACCCTAAACTTAAAAGTTCAATCAATACAATTGAAACAATGGCCTCCTCGACTTGAGAAGAAGAACAGGGGCAAACTAGCATACATGCATCAAAAGATGTTCTTCATCACAAACAAGGTACGACAGCAGCAGAAATTTACAATCAACACAATCAACAAAACTTAAAACAACAGAAACGAAGAAAAGAAACCTTACCACCACAAACAAAATCCCAAAAGAAGACAACAAACAAAACAAAGAAGAAACGAGCGTGATTAATGCTAGGGCAGAGAAATTTAATGGTTGAAGAACAAAGAATGAAGACTGACAGGGAAAATGAAATTAATTTTCAAGGAGAATGAAATTAATTTTTCTCCTCTCCTTAATATACTCGAAAGAAAGAGAAGGAAGTTAATGGAGGAATGGGAAACGTGCCCATTAAATGAGCAGTTAATACACGAGTAAGAAACGTGCCCAAGTATCTAGGAGAAGTTATTAGGAGAGAGGAAGAATATGTAACGTCTGTTTTCTTCAATGCTCACACTAAACACTCAAGCCCGAAGAAAAGGGGAAAAGTGTGTGTACATATTTCATCATCAAACACGTGTATGTAGGAAGACACGTGGAGAGCATGCGGACCAAGTCATCAAAACATGATGACACACGCCCACAGCCAAGAAGCTCATCCCGTCGACGTCAGATCTTTGCCCGAACAAATCCAAGGGCAGAAGTTAAAAGATGTATCAAAAACACGATGTAATGCGGAGCACTAAATAACTGCCGAAGAGTTACTTTATCTCATCCCCAAAAGAAGCCAAGATCAACGGTGAAGAGAAGGTTGACTGACATGGACGTGACAGGGGCAGAAGACACTTGTCTGACACGAGCATGCGTCTCAACTACCCGCATTAAACACTCTGAGCAGTATACGTGTCGATCAACCCGTGGAACGAACGAGGATGACTCTGCGTGATCAAGTTCTGAACGAAGACCTCTGCGTGATGGACACAAAGCACAAGAAGATAAGGTTCCAACGGCCCACAGAAACGGGTCCCACACTCTAACCCCATAAATACCCCCTCTCCACCAAGAGAGGGGGGATCGAAAAACAGAGAGAGGAGGGGAGAGAGAAGGATTGTGAGTGTAAGTTTATCTTTTTACAATTCACAGACCTATGTAAACTCCAAAGTCATTCGACTACCTATGTAATCATCTAATGCATAGTGAAACGACAACCCCGTGGATGTAGGCCTTAGTGCTGAACCACGTAAATCCTAGTCTTATTTACATTTCATCACTTTACGTTCATTTGATACTCCACGAGTTTTACTTTACACTACGTTTCTTTATCTTCCTCTATGTAAACACCTCTAGTGATGATATTAGATGAGGCTATGATAAACCCGAAGGTTTTGAGCCAAGGAATCAATACAATCATCTCATTAGTACGAGTGTGTATATAGAGTGCGAACATTGTTTGTGAACATATAGATGCCTTCGTGATTTACGTGTTCACAGTACCCAAAAAGAGATTGGATTACTACTTTGTAATAGGTGCCGCCATTGCCATGTTAGGAGCCATCCATGTTTTTAGAGAATGAAAAGAAACAGATTAAGGGATGGACAAAAAATTGAGAATAAGCAGAATTTAGAAAAAATGATTCGTAGGATATTGATTAGTGACCCTAAAATTCAGATCTAAACTAAAAGACAGTCGTGTATTAATGTCGACCAAAAGGAGAAACCGCCCCACTTGTATAACGCCCATGTTTAAGGACCGATTGTTAATGCATATTTAAAAGAAAATTTGTTAATAATAATGGATAAAGGGTAGTTTAGTCTTCATGAAAATATAAAAATTTAAATTCAATCTAAAATTATTGTTTTCAGCCGTTGATCTTACCTTTTGGGCTACAAATATATCATACTTTAATGATGGGTTTATAGAAAAGAGAGGGACCAAACTTAGATTCCTTAGAAATTCTCATATTTCTTATTTTTCAAGTTTGAGGCTTAGAGTTATATAAATAGGGGACAAGTCCTTTGTAAAATAGTACACACACAATTATTATCAATCAGTATTGAGTTTTCTCAACTATTCTCCTACGTTTACTACCAAAATTCTTTATTCACGTTTTCATACCGCATTAAGAGGCATCTAGAGCTTCGGCTTACGGTCCTCTTATTCTTTTCATCTAAACTTCCTTTACCCTTTCGTAATCTTTACTTATTGAGATCTCCGCATCTCTTCTTCCAAACTGTATTATCAACTATCTTTTTATTTTTCCAATTACTCGCAAAAAAGAAAAAGAAAAAAAAAGACGTCTGTTGGTTTTCTACCAAACCCTTAATTTCTCACCACTACCGCCTATCTCTACATCCAACACATCTCGTCCTCCTCCACTCCTATCACGTCTTCTGTTTCTAATCTTCCCACATATTTTAATCTTTCTCCCTACGTACAGTACCCAACTTCTTTAATTAATCCCATATATTCTCTCTTCCACCACCATAAACGTGTTACTGTTCTTTGTTCCCAACCACCAAACAAACCCAACTATCACTTAAGTCCATCCATTACTTTAACCGTTGGCTTTTCTTTTCTCGTGTATGAGCTAATCAATCCAGCGCACCAAAACAACAGTATCAATTCATTATCTAATCATGACCGGTAAAGAGAAAGACAATCCTCCTGGTTTTGACGATCTTGTACGTTCTATTTCGGAGTCCCAACAGAGACTTACAGAGTCCCAACAGAAATTTACGGATACTCAAGCCGATTTCCAACGTCAATTTAGGGATCTCAACTCGAGACTTAACGTCAACTTCAATTAATTTCAACCAATTTGGTTGCTCATGTTGTTAATCGTAACGAATCCCAAGCCGAATTCCAACGTAAATTTGCGGAATCACAAAAGAAAAGTCTTCAACATCTCGCAGAAGCAAAGCTCATTTTGAATCAAATAGATTGGTCACAATTCGATACCGTTCGTGAGGTTATTCCTCCAATGGTAGAAGCTCCGGCTCCAACGCTTTCTTCACCAACAATAGAATTATCATCAACACCTTCTATGCAGGTTTTCAAAGTTAGCCAAGTCGAAGTATCGTCCGTTCCTATTGTGGAGGATCAAGACCTAGGTAATAAGAATATTTTTGTTGGTCAAAAGTAATGCGAAATAATTACTACTCCAATTGTCACCAATATCAACATCAACTTTTGTGCTCAAGGATCTGTTTTATGGTGCTCTATTGTACGGTCATCCACATATTCAAAGTATATTATTTTTTGGACGGGTCGTTTATAATATTTGGTGAACTCGAAGACGACTTCTTTGCAAGATGGCGGGCCTGATGTAGCACATGTTCTTCAGTACTTTGTTAATTCGAGACGAATTATTTTCAAGATGGCGGGCCTGATGTAGGACATCCGTTAGATTTAGGTTTAATATTTTTGTTATTATTTTTAGAGTCTAATTAATTTAGAGTAGTATTTCTTATTTTTAGAAGTTATTTAATTCTATAACGTTATTTATTTTAGGGATTTCTTATTTTCCAAGTTTGAGGCTTAGAGTTATATAAATAGGGGACAAGTCCTTTGTAAAATATTACACACATAATTATTGTCAATCAATATTGAGTTTTCTCAACTATTTTCCTACTTTTACTACCAAAATTATTTATTCACGCTTCTGTACTGCATTAGTGACTCGTGATCTAATTAAGTAAGCTGTTGTAAATGGTGGTGCGATGAAGACGAAAAGGGGGAAGAAGATGATGAAGATTTGAATACTGGTGATCTCTGAATGTCTGAAACTTAGGTTTAAGAGAGGGAAATTTAAACAACGTTGTTAAGCTAGGAAATAAAACACACAGAGTTGTTGATTTCTTCGGTACCTTCATTTTTCTTCCTAGCCTAGGGCTTAACGAAGGTTTGGAACTAGACTGGACTGGACAGTCTATTTACTACCAAAAAAACACCGACTCCTTATTGAAATTAGAAACTTTTTTTTCTTTCTTGTCATTTACTAGTATTATTTTTTCAATTTGACTCTTAATTCTTCTGTTTTTCTCTTAATTGTGGGCCCAAAGATGGCCCATACTATCCCCATTATGGTGAAGCCTATCCATGTGAGAGGGATTGTTTTTACGTGGTTGTTTTTCTCGATTCATAGAGAACCACCTGCTCCCTTCATGGCTCATTTCAAGAGTAACAAATGTGGATTAGAGTCACTGGACTCGTCGGAAGAGTTGGGTGTAAATATAGGTGGACTATTTTCTAATTAACTGAGAAAGAAGGACGAAGGTTTTCCATTTTTTATTATGTTTAAGAGCAAGTCTTATGGTGGAATCCAAACTATTCCAAGTGTGGAAAAATCATGGAATGTCAAGTCTAGTGGCTTCCAAGTTGGGGTCTTCCACAGAAAATCCAAACAAGGTTCTACGGTTTCGTGGAATCCATCTGAACGCCAATAAGAATAGCGTTAAACGCAATTAAGAATGAAGCTAAAAAAACGCAATTAAGAATTGCGTTTTTTTTTTATCCATAGATTTAAAATGAGTTGTTGAAATCTAATGGCTGGAAAAAAAAGCTTCATTCTTAATTGCGTTTTTTTAGTTCCATTAAGAATAGCGTTTCTACTATTCCACCATTACACTTGCGCTTCCATCCACGGTTCCAAATGCTGAGGTGGCGTGGAAGATAGAAGATGGATGGATTCCACCATGAGACTTGCTCTTAAAGAGGAAAAACATTTAAAAATGAAAACCAAACACGGTCAACCAAATAAACATATTGATAGTTCAAAGCTTATCAAAATATCCATTGAATCCATCTCGATCAATTTCATTAATATATTCATTCAAAATAGAGAAAAGAAATCAGTTTTCAAGATCTTTGCAAGAGAGATCAAGCTGATTAAACAAGGCAATTTATACATCTATTTCCAATAAAATAAAACGGAGAATAGCTACAATCTATTTCAAGGATGATGCCTCTAAAACAAATCAAATTGAAGAATTTCCAAACTGAAAAAAAAAACAGAGTATGCAGAAAGGTAACAGATATTTTCGGGTCCATCCCAGGTTAATCGCGGGTGTAAAAGACAAAGTAGTGGGTCAGGTTAAAACTATACCCGATCCACCAGCCCATAGTAGAAGTTGTCACTGTTTCACAAAATCTAATTTCTTCTGCTTCTGCTTTGATCGGTGAAATCTGATTTCTTCTCCTCGCCATACAGAGTTGATTGAGACTGATAAATATAAAGAGAAGAAAAATCGTGAGAAAAAAAACAACAAGGGTTTTGACTCTTGAGTTTCCGCAGGCATGCTCTAACCAAGGTAATCTCTCGCTCTTTCTCCTTGTAATCCTTTGATCATCTTCGTAAGTTAAGTTGAGATCATAGTTAATGAGCTTGACCATACAACTGTTTGATTCGCTCTGTGAAATACGGATGCGTGTTAGAGTTCTTTATATCTTCTTTTTACATGCAACAAGTTGGGTTTGGGAATTCCATTCTACTGATTTCGAGCATCTACATATTTATAGGCATTATTGTTCTCGTTTATCATTTTTAGTGTAGTAGTATTCGGAAACCTTCTATTAGGTTTTCCTTGGTAATTTAGTTTTTGAGAAATCAAAAATCATGTGTCATTTGTTGATCTTTGTTGTTTCATTTGTTTTTTCAATTTCCTTCTTGTAGTCGGTTAATTGCTTCTCTCTTCTTATAAACGGTTTGGTTTGCTTCTCTATGTGGGGAAAACAGAACACTGTGGATATATTGTGATCATATTTCAATGGAGAACCGTCTTCTAACAGACATGAATATTTCAATGGAGAACCGTCTTCCAACAGAGATCAAGTTAGACATATTTTCCCGCTTACCTGCTGAGTCAGTCTTTCAGTGTGAACAAGTATGCAAAACGTGGCTAGCTCTCCTCAAAAGTCCTAGCTTTGCTGATATGCACCTGCTTCGGTCACTTGAGCTTGGTAAGGTGAGTCTTCTTTACTTACATGCGGAGGTTAATGGTCATGATAAAAGACTGCACTATGGAGAATATTATGAGAATGATGCGGAGTTTACCAAGGTTTTTAAAAGAATCATCCACCCTCCTCTTGACATGGAAGGAAAGATCATGGGTTTGTGCAACGGTTTAATTTGTGTCGATGAGTCTGACATTGGTGGGTCTATCTATATATGTAACCCCGTCACTAGAGAATTTGTTAATCTTCCTTCGTATGAGAGTAAAGATATTACGGATAAATATGATTTGCTTTCGATGTCTTGTGGATTCGGTTACCTTCCTGCGACAAATGAATACAAGGTTGTTAGGATTATCTTTTGCCAAGAGCTTATTAAGCTACACGAACGTCCATCAAGAAAGATGGTTGAAAGATACATCCAGGTATACACTCTTGGTGGTGGCAGTGGGTGGAGAGACAAAGGTAAGATTATGTTTTCACTATCAGGATCATGTTTCCATGCAAACGGGGCTCTTCACTGGTTGGATGGAAACTTGAATATCATGGCATTCGATTTGGCAGATGAACAGTTCCGCACGCCCCAAACACCTCCTTTTGTGGACCCTAATGATGAAAATCCTTTTGGTGCCGATGTTGGCTTAGATGATGATGTTTTTTTACGGGTTTTAGGTGGTTGTGTGCTGTTCACAGGAAGCTTAATAAAAGCATAGATATATGGTCATTCAGAAAAACAGATAGTACTAATCTAAAGGTGGGAGAACAACAACACCAGATATGGAGCTGGCACCTGGAAGTTAGTATACCTAATCGTACTCTAATCATGTATGACCCGTTCGCGTTTACAAAGAAGAATGAAGTTTTGCTGTGGTATGGTGAATCTGGTAAATATCCAGATGACTACAATCACAACCTTCTGTTCATCTATGATTGTGATCAAGATGTTTCTGACGATGGTTATGGTTCTGAAGATGGTCATGGTTATGGTTGTGGTTATGTACATATCGATCAGTTTGCTACTGCTTTTATGCATCTTGAAGCAATTCCTCACTTGAACAGCTTTATTTCATTGGAAGCCCTAGGAGAAGGTGATGTAAACAAACTTCCATACGCGGAAGAACTACTAGACTCCGACATGTCGGAAAGTAACTCAGAGGTACAAAATTTCCACTTGCGTCTTGTGCATATCTTATAATCAGGTCTTGAGCTTAAATGTCTTTACTAGGTTATGCCTTCCCACAAAATAGGAAGCCTTTTATCCCTTCATGCACAACATATTCGTATTTTTGTGCCACATGTGAAAGCTAAATTATTTTGGAAAGTCTTCTGGAGAACCCATCATAAATGAAGCATTTCTTAAATTTCATTTAATCGTTTGCTTATTGTTGTAGTCTTACATCACAAGTACTTGACCATTATCTGTCGCAGTCTTTAGACTGTACAGTATTCTTAGTTTTATGACTTAAATTAGATTGAATTCATGGCTGAGTTACCAGTGCCACCCGGTACACAAATCAAATTTACATAATTGGTTTCAAGTCTCATGATGAATTTGTCATATATCCATGAATGTAACTTGAACCAACCAACTGAATTGCTGATTTTGTTGCAAATATTTCTTTCCTTTCCTAAGCATCTTTTAAACTTGATCTGGTATTGAGATTTAACTTTTGGTTTCAGGCCAGTTCGGAGGAGGATGATGAGTATATCTGTGATAATTGCAAGTCATCTTGGGTTGAAGAAGCAGATGGAGAAGAGGAATACCATGAGGATGAGGATGACGAAGATGAAGATTAAACTTATGGTGCCCTACAACTTCAAATCTCATTATCCACTTGCTTCACAGTAATTGTTTTTCTTATTTTTACGGTCGACTGGAAAACAAATCTGAACAAACATAATATATCTACTAGTCGTGGCTTAGTTACTTATTACTGAATCTGAATGAATTTTATTCTGCTGAGTTTATTTTGTGGTAGGCAACTGAAAGATCCAGCCAAAAATCTTTTGTTCTCTCTTGGAAGTTTATGATACAGTATGTGCAGAAAAAAGTTGTCGGTACTCTGCATATGAGACAGGATCACTGCATTACTCTACGAAAATGCTAGGGAGACCCCAAAATTTTGACACCAAAAATTTACCCCCATGTGTCAAATTTCTATTAGCTCATTTTTAAAGCGGACATTTTGTTTTTTCTTGGTGGGGTAGGGTGAGTGAGAAATCAAAGATAGATGGAGATGACACTGTTTTGGTGGGGTAGGGTTAGGGAGAAATCAACGATAGATGGAGATGACACATAGGGGTCAAAATTTGGTGTAAGATTCTGGGGTCTCTAGCGGCTTCGATTACTCTAGTATTAGTCATGGGGTTAAAATGTGGTGTAAGATTCCGGGGTCTCTAGCAGCTTCGATTACTCTAGTATTAGTCATGTCCTTATCCCGACTGTGCATTTCCGGGCTCTTTAGAGCCCATTTCTAGGGAGTTGTTTTTTCTCACCTTGATCAAGTGGATACTTTGTAAAGTTGAAAGAGGAAAAACAAAAACATGGTCAGTTTGAGGTTTATCTCAATTATTTAGATCACCCCTAGAAGATAAAAGGGACATTTTGAAATAAAATAAAAAACTTTATCCAACTATTTTAGTCAATGATAAATTGTTTTCCTGCTCCACTTATTATAACACGATCTCATATTAAGCTTTGCTCCGTCACCCTGATGTGTGCAATTTAGTTTTTTCAATCCCCCTGATATGTTTCACAATTCATGCACTAGATCTCCTGATTTCTACTCTAATTCATTCAATCATCTTTAGTCTTCTAAAAGCTTGTTATTTCTGTATTTGTAATACTATCTACAACAATTTCAAACACAAGAACCTAAAACCAATTTCAAATTACATCTCTTTCAGTAATACACAGTTAGTTCATACCTTTGTTCTTACACAAGAGGAAAATAGCACTAAGAAATTTTGTTACAATCCCATTAACATCACTGAAATCATTCAAAGCAGAAACTTAAACCATTACATTACTTCAGAGTATCTTTCCAGCACATTCAACAAAATCAATACCTCCCTGTCCACTACAGTTTTGAAACTAAAAAAACAAGATAAACTTCTATCCTTTCAAGAACATAACCACCAGGAAAGTTTTAAAAGAACTAACCAAAACAACTGTTCAACCACTTTTTCCTATACACACGACCTGCACCAACAAAAGAAAGCAGCAACCGTCCGACAAAAGAAGAGTAACACCATAAACCATAGAGCTAGGAGGAACGAGAAGAAATAGTGGAAATACCATAGCGTGAAAAACTTGTTGACCATCTTCAAAATCTTCTCTAACATTGAATATTTGGCTTATCCCAGTACTTGTGATGAGACGACTAATAGTCATCATCATCAGAATCCCAATCCTTCTCTTCTCGGAACCACTCATCAGCACTTTCAGTAGGTGCAGGAGATGTGTCGACAGATGACGGAGTACTCTCAACATCATCAGTATCACTTCCATCCTGATCTTCATCGGTCTCATCTTCTAGGGTCTCCTCACTATCACTGCTACTCTCCCCCTCACGCATTGTCCTTGCTTTATCTGCTGCAGCATCAAAGTCCAAATCGCTGGTGTTCACCTCCTCAAGATCATACTCCATCCCCTCTTCTGATTCATCATAATCCTCATCTGTTGCACTCCCATATCCCTTGCATTCTGAATGCTTCTCCATCCATTCCTCTCCCTTCCTCTGATCATATGCCAAAAACTTGGGCTTCCATGCAGCAAACTTACGATCATACTTTTCCTTCTCCTCTCTTCGTCTTTGTTCTTCTTCTTCACGTCGATGAATCATTTCTTGATGACGATAATCAATCTCTGCTTGAATGTGATCTATCAATTGCTGAAGTTCACTGGTACTCAAAGTCGGAACTAGATTTTTGGCTTGTTCAAAGGGGTTTGAAAGTGGGGGATCATTCTGATTATTGGTAACACCATTGTTGGAAGCATTCTCACTACCTTGATTTGCCATTATCTAATTTAGAGATCTTAAACCTATGTTTTATTTTTTCTGGAAAAATTGCTAATGGTTATGCTAATTTCATCTGTAACCATCCTTTTAAAGGGAAAAAAGCCTTCATTAACTGTCATTTAAGGCCTTTGGTTATCAGTCCCTTCACTTTGTTCCTCACGCCTCTTCAGAGCCATGCGTACTCCTTCCAACTTCCCCACCATAATTGCCCTATAAACACCTATTTTCAACACCTAACCCCTTCATTACTCATAACCCCCCATGGAACTGACTTTAAGAGGTGTATTAGTAGGTTATCTACTAATAAAGTAAGTTGGGGTCTAATTAAAATTCTGTGTTTTATGCAGACTAGAAGAGTGCAGCACCAGTTGAGAGGCACCAGTGCGGCCTGGGGTATGTCTTCCAGATGGGTTACTAGCAACAAAACAAAATCTATGTTACCTATTAAACCACAACAATACCCTCTAAACCATCATCAACACCAAATATTTTCCCCCCTCTTCTTGCTTTACCTCTCATTCTATAATTCTATTGACATTATTACGTTTGGCGGCTTGAGAAAAGACAAACCCAATAAATATACAACAACCTCAAAGTACGTCATGCATTACCAACCAAACCTATCTCAGAAAAACAAACAATGTATTATTGGGTTTGTACTTACACGGCTTTTCTTCCGTAACACTCACGTGAATATCTCAAATATGATAGTGTCCATAAAGCAAGGATACGAAAGTGACATTCCTTATGATAACTTTATTCCACACAACAAGCTTTGCAGTACAACAAAAACTACCTTACACCAAATTTCTCCTACAATCTTTCCAGTTCATAGTCAACATTTTCCTCATTCATTTTTTAAGGTCCAAATCCATAAACAAAACCCCCCCCCCCCCCCCCCCCACACACACACACACACATCTCTCCTTCATCCATATTGTCTGTAATTAATACCAACATAGTATCAACAAAAGATTCTTTTCTCTACAACTGTATTTTTTATTAGTTACTTGGAATACTGACCTCCATCAAACCATATTCATATATATCCAATTCTCTTACATGATGGAAATCCCAAACTCTTCAGGAAATACTCAAACCTTGAACCAAGAAATCCAAACTCTTTCTGCTCAAATGACTGAGAAATTAACTTTACCATCTACACTCGCCAAACCAGTTTTCATTGATAAAAAAGACATTCTAGCTGAAGCTGATAGCAATTGGAAATGGTGCATGGAGGGATACGTTTTCTGTGAAACCGTGATTCCAACCTCCTCAACCAGGTTCTACATCTGCAATAACTGGCCATTAGATCAACATCCCACCATTACCACCTTTAATGGACAGCGAAATAAAGTTCTTATCCATTTCTTATCTGAAGAGGATTTTAACAGAATCAATTCTCAAAAAACTTGGTTTGTTTTTGGATATCTTATGGTGTTGAAAGTAGTTCCAGTTCAAGGATGGCCTGCAAACCATCAACTTCAGTTTGATGAAGAAATCATGTGGTTCATTCTATGCAACATTCTAAATGAATGCACAGAATTTGAGGATCTACAGAAACTCACTCTCAGTATGGGGGAACTAATTGAAGCTCAAAATCCTTTGGTAAACATCCTGTTAAGAAGAATGTCAAAGTGTGTATTCGAATCCCAGTGCAGAGAGCTTTACCAACAGGTATTCCCTTCTTTACAAGTGGAAGAACCGAACCTTTCCTGATTGAATATAGACACATCATAGCACCAAGGTATTTATGTACCTCCCGTCGTATCCTTGATCATAAAGATCAAAACTATCCTGCTTGGAAGTTGAAACAGAAAAAGATCAAAGAACTTGATGCTTCCTGCAGCAAGTATGTTCTCCCAGCTGTCTCAAAGCTAATGATGCCTCATACAATCAAGCAAGTAGATTCCTCCTCTGCTGTCATTACTGATACCATTATGCAACAAACTATAACAGTTCCAGAAACACAGATTGAAACTCCTACTATTGAAATGTGCAACAAAGGAAAAGCAGAAGCTATTGATCAAAGTATAGAAAATACTATATAGAAGAGCTTACCTAACACTTTTCAGATGGGTCCCTTCGTAAACATATCCACCACCCTAAAGATCTTTGATGTTGGTCTTGTTTAGCAACAATTGACTCATCTGGAGAGTGGTTTGACAATTATTCTCAAACAAGTTACCACTCAAAATGTTATTGTGACTGCCTCTATTTCTGGTGCTGAGTCAACCCCTAGTGGTCCGATCTGTACTACAAATTCTTCAAGACGATTCAAAACTGCTGTTATCCCAAATACCAATCCAATCATCACTAGAGGAACAGTCAATTCAGCTTAACAAGATTCTCTAGAAAATCTCAAAAGAAAAATTAACCCCAGAGCTGATTTAAGGAAACGCACTAGAGCTAACTCTAGCTTAGATAGTACAGTGGTCATCCCTGAAGAATAAGCTTCTACTGAACCTGATTATGCTCAACTCTGTTCTCCAATTACCAAATTGGGGGATTTACCATCCATTGATATATCTACATGTTCCCTCAATACCAACCAGTTTTTAACTCTTTTGGGAGCTATAATGTACCTGTTGACAGTTTCCCAAGCAACAATGGTGGTCGTAAAAATTCTCTTCTCAATGCTGCTATTTCTAGTCTCGATTTCTCCCAACATACTTCTCAGGGTAGTGATGGTACCACTGATTCTCTTGGTGGTGGATCTGATTCTACCACTCAGGTAAACTCTATCCCTTCAAACCCTTTATCTGATAACATCAATTCTACTATAAACCAGTTTCCTGTTAACAACATCAACATTGTTGCTTGGAACATTAGAGGCTTTGGGAAAAAAAACTGCTAATAAAGAACTTAGTTTTCTATGTAGGAATGTTAACCCTGATATCATCTTTCTCTTTGAGACTAAAATGGGGAAAGATATGGCGGCTAGGAAACTTAAAAATATGGGTTTTCCTTGCACTTTCAATATCCCTAGTGCGGGTAGAAGTGGTGGTATAGTGTTGGCTTGGGAAAAGGAAATTCACCTAAATGTTATATCTTCCAACTTGAGGGGCATCTATGTTACTTCAATTGACATCATACACTCAAAAAAAATTCCATATTCACTTTGTTTATGGGGAACCTAATATTAGTCTTAGACTTGCCTTTTGGGAACAACAGTGCTTACAACCTAATGCTCCCATAGATGACCTTGTTTTCTTCATAGGAGATTTCAACACCCTTCTAGGAACTGAAGATAAAAATGGGGGCATTGAAATGAATGATTCTGATTTTGATTATCTTAGAAACTTCTGTTCTGTTTTTAACCTGCATGATCCTGTCTTTTCTGGTCTTAGATTCACTTGGTCCAATATGCAACAAGGTCCTGATTTAATTCTTAAAAGGTTAGACAGATGCTTCCTAAACCAAATTGCTGAAGATCTTTGCCCAAATTTTTGTGTTAATAACCTTCCTAGGGATTTTTCTGATCATTGCCCCATGCATATATGATTCAATTATGAGGATATTTGTATTCCTAGACCTTTCCATATCATGGCTATGTGGATTGAGGATCCCACCTGCAGGGACATTATAGCCAGTTCCTGGTCTGTTAATGTTATAGGATCTCCAGCCTACAAACTAAGAGCTAAAATTATTAGTACCAAAAAAGGTCTCAGAGATTGGAACAAATCTTCTTTTGGTAATATTCAAACTGATATATCTACCATTAGGAAATATTTGTTAGATTTGCAAATTTCTGATCCTACTGATACTAACACTACTGCCAGACTTAAAGCCAGGCTAGAGTATATTTACACTCTGGAAGAAATTTATTGGAAAGACAAGTCTATAGAGGTGTGGCTTATGGAAGGTGATAGAAGAACTCCCTATTTCCATAGAGTCACCCTTTTCAGGAGAAAAAGAAATGTTATCAGTTGGATCAAGGATTCTTCTAATACTATTCTAACTGATAGAGATAGTATAGGGAATTATTTCATAGATTATTTCAAAAATCTTTACTCTTCTCAACCACAACAATTCCAGGATGAGATTTTGAATGATTTTCCTGCTAAATTTTCTGCTGATGATAATGATATTTTAAACCTACCTCTTACAGCTGAGGAAATTAAAAATGATGTCTTTCAAATGGAGGGAAAAAAGCCCCTGGACCTGATAGTTTTACAGGCTTTTTTTTTATCAAAAAAAATTGGGATATTGTTAGAGAAGCAGTTATTGATATGACCCAAACCTGCTTCAGAACATGGCATATTGCTAAAATGTTTAACCATACCAACATTGCTCTTATCCCCAAATTCCCTCTAGCTGAGTTAGTTAACCAGTATAGACCCATAGGACTCTGTAATTTCATTTACAAAATCCTCTCTAAAACTCTAGCTAACAGGTTAAAACCCTTTATGAACAATATCATATCCCAAAACCAAAGTGCCTTCATACCAAAGAGGAGTATCTTTGAAAATATTCTTCTAGCTAATGAAGCCATATATTCTGTCAATCATAATGACAAAGCTGAGGGTACTGCTGCCATTAAACTTGATATGTCTAAATCTTATGATAAATTAGAGTGGTCTTTCCTTGAAAAAGTTTTGAGAAAATGAGTCTAGCTAAAAATTGGATTAAACTCATAAACCAATGTGTTTCCACAGTTTCTTATTCTGTTCTTTTAAATGTAGTCCTACTGGCTTTTTCCAACGAGAAAGAGGATTAAGGCAAGGAGAACCTATGTCCCCATATCTCTACATCATCTGTTCTGAGGCTCTTTCCTCTTATATAGATAATCTTCAGAGGAAAGGTACCCTGAGTGGTATCAAAGTTTGTAAAAATGCCCCTGAGATGACTCATCTCTTGTTTGTTGATGATTCTCTCCTGTTTACTTCTGCTACCATAGAAAACTTAACTGCTATAAAAGACTACCTCCAAAAGTACTGCCTAGCCTCTGGACAGGAAATTAATTTTGATAAATCTGGCATTTTATTCAGTAGAAGAATTCCTGAGCATAGGAAGGCTCTTTTAGCTAACATTCTGGATATTCAAAACAGAGATCTAGGGGAGAAATATCTTGGGACTCCAACTGTGTTCCAGCTTCAAAAATCAAATGCAAGCTGCGGATGCCAGAATTACTATCTGGCTACATAAGCTCCTTTCTCAGGCTGCTAGAACTACTCTGGTCAAACATATTGGTCAAGCCATTCCTCTTTTTCAGATAAGTGCTTTCTTAATCCCAAAACATCTCTGTAGACAGATGGATGCTCACCTTTGTAAATTCTGGTGGGGAGAGACCCTAGACCCAAAAGATAGGAAGCTCTATCTTTTGGGTTGGGATACTCTGTGCTCTCCTAAATCTGAAGGTGGTTTGGGATTTAGAAAGGATGAAATAAACAATCTAGCTATGTTAGCCAGGAATGCCTGGAAAATTATTGAAAACCCTGATTGCATGTTAGCCAAGATTTTAAAAGCTAGATACTTTCATAGAACTGATTTTCTAAACGCTAAGTGTCCTGATAAGTGTTCTTGGACCTGGAGATGCTTACATGCTATAAAAGAGTTGATAAAACCTTTTATTTCCTAGATTGTTGAAGATGGAAAGTTCATTGATCCTTGGTGTGATAAATGGAGTCCATCTTTGGGTTCTGCAACCCCCAACCCTCTTGTCCCACCTGATCCTAGTATCAAAGTTGACTACTTCATTGATGAGAACACTAGAATGTGGAATGCGTCTAGACTTAACACCCAGATGATGCTTCTGTTAAGAAGATTGTCACTATTCCCTTAAGCTAGCTTTGCACTCCTGATAAGAGGGCTTGGTATCTTTCAAAGAATGGTAAATTTTCTTCAAAATCTGCCTACTTGGGACTCAAAGGCATCAAACCCTCTTCCTGTAAAAATCTTTGGTTGCATATTTGGAAAATTAGAGTTCCTTACAGAATTCAATTATTCCTTTGGAAAGCTGCTAAAAATGCTCCACCTGCTAGAACTGTCCTTCACACTGGAATGCCTATGCACTTTGTTGATTGTGCTAGGTGTAAGGATCCTCATGAAAACATCATGCATGCTTTGGTTTTGTGTCCTTTTGCTTCTAAGGTATGGTTTTTATCAAGCTTCTACATAAGCACCTCTTTTTTTTCTCAGAAAAATTTCCATCATTGGCTTATGTTTTGGCTTCTGGATCAAAATTCCAGACTTCCTGATGACTCTCAAGGTCTTTTTGTTGCTATCCTTTGGTATCTTTGGACTAGTAGAAACAACCTGATTTTTCAAAATTTTTCTGAAAATCATAATGATGTTATAGACAGAGACAGAGCCATGTTACTCACCAGGAAAATTATCCCTGTTGTTACCACTACTACCCCTGTTGTTCTAAGTGACAAATGGATGCCCCCTTCGTTTGGTTGGATAAAATGTAACACAGATAGAGCCTTTGATGACATTATTAGAGAAAATTGTGCAGGTTATATGATGAGACATTTCATTAGTAAATCTTCTTTATGTGCTGCTATGGTGTTTGAAGTTTCATCTGCAGAAGAAGCGAAAGCTAGAGCTATCTGGGGAGTTCTAAAGAAAGCAGTGGATCAGAAGATGACGCATATCATCATAAAAAGCAATGCAAAAAAACTGGTGGAATAATTTTCTTCTGGACTTTTTGATGGTGATTCTAGTACGGGTGCCATATTCAAAGACATTAAGTTGTATTCTTCTAAGTTATCGGCTTGTATTTTTAGTTTTCAACCTAGAACTTGTAATTCTGTTTCTCATGAGCTAGCTCAATGGGAAAAAACGTAAGAAATCCTCCATGTACTGGTCTGTGCCTCCTGCCTGGCTAGCACCAACAGTTGAGGGGGACCATTAGCCTTTTTGAAGGCCTTTGATTATAAAAAAAAATAAAAAAAATAGTTAATGATTAATTAGTGTGTGTGTTATTAATATTGTTAATTCGATTGATAAACAAATATTTAAAAATAAAAGTCAATTGTTGTTAATGATCATCAAACATAACATCTTTTTGATCTTTTTTTGTAAAATCATCAACCAAGAATCGATGCTCTTGTAGTCCGACTTTGGTTGATGTTCATCATTTATATATAGAATCCAGAATCGGCCGATACTAATTAATACATAGACCGATACTAATTAATAAATAGACCGATTGTAGCTTCAAAAACAAAAAAAAAATAAAACAAATCTTTTACCCGGAATCGGTCGATGTGAATTTTCACATCGACTGATTATCTGCTGATGTTGAACAATATCAAACATAATTCAAATCCAAACTCGAGCTAAAAATATGTATGATCTCATACTCATTTTCAGATCGAGTATGAAATCACATTCTACTTGAGAAATCATACTCATTTTGAGTTCGAGTATAAAATCATACTAGTATAAAATCATATTAGGGGTTTAAATATTGTACTCATACTCATTTTCAATTCAGGTCTAAAATTATTTTCCATTTTGAGTATAAATTGTACGCTCGATTTGATATCGAGTACACACTACTCGGCTTTGGAATAAGTATGATTTCATACTCATTCTATGATCATGTATTAACTGAAGAAAAAAAAAGGCTAACCAGAATCGGTCTTAATTTATGAGTGTCCGTGTTGGCCAATTATGGATTGATGTTCTTCAACCACGAAGAACATCAAGAACAATTGGTCGACATGTATTTGAACATCAGTAGATTGTTCAAAAACGAAAAAATATTCAATTTTGAATGTATGATGTCATCAAAAACTTGATTAAGAGGAGTGCGTTGATAGAAAAGTACTTAAGAGAGTGGAATTTAATCGATTTGGTTTAAGTTTTTAAGTTTTAATACTGAAGGTAACTTGGTACGTTCACCCTTTTTAGACACCCCTAATCCCTTTCATCTAGGTGGGTAAAGAAATTAGTAGGTCTTAAATAGATGAGGTAGGCCTCAAACTAGTCAGAAAAAAATAATCTTCTAATCCAATCCCCGATTTGTCAAGGCCATAAAATTTTGTGCAAATGTATTGGAAGGGAAATGAAATTTAAATACTGGGTAGTTCCTTCTCGATGGTTCGTTGACTCTAATGATTCCATCAGACACTGAATAACATGTCAAGTTAGTAATGGTTTTACGTTAACTGATTGGGAAAAGTAACCCAATTTATATTTTTATATGTTTATTATAAACTCACTAATAAGATGTTATGATTACAGAAATGACCTTTAGTCCTTAAAAAATAAATAAAAAATAATTTCAATTATTTAAAAAAGAAAAAATTATTAAAAATGTATCTTAGAAACACTTCCAAAAATAACTCATCCACTTATTATCACGCCCTTTTTAACTCTTAGCCTCTTTGAAATCTTCCAAAATAACTCGTTCAACCCCTTGAAACTCCAACCGATGACTGATAAGTGCATATTCTATCGTATTTTAGTTTCAGATTCATATGCTTATTTGATGGTTTTCTTCTGCACATTGTATTAATTTTATTTTCTATTTTGTAGCCTTTGTTATGACAAATCATACAAAAAGAAATAAAGAACGCTATAAAAGTGATGAAGAAGTGAAGTACTATAACTGAAGATGAATCAAAGACATGGCGGAACTTGTGCAAATTTATAAATAATCACCTTCATCTTGTAGAGAACGATAACAAGATTACAACAAGCCAAGAATCACTCAAATATGATATTTGATGAAGAAGTTATGAGCAAAACAATGAAACCAAACTTGGATTTGTTTACTCACGGGTCTGTTTCGAGCCTATGCGTGAAAAGAGAGAAGAGATGCGCTTTGTGCTTGTCTTGGACTTGAAAATAAGAGCTTTTTTTTTTGGTCTTTTGGGAGTTAAGTATCCTAGTTGGACAAGAATTAAGGGGATGTTAATTAGTATTTGAATAGATTAAGATTGAGAATGCACAACAGTCGGCCGGTCCGGTTTTCAGGCAAAACCGTCGATGAAATCGTACATACTACGTTTTCATTTTCAAAACCGTAACTGAACTGTATTGGCAGTGTTCGGTTTTAAAAACGATCCGATTCGGCTCGATTTTTTCTAACGGTTTTCACTGATTTCACTTGGATAAAAAAATAATTAAACCGAACACCTTCTGTTCCTCTTCCATTAGGAAAAAAAACCAATCCAATATTGTAACTCTAGTTGATGGTTCATTGTAAGACCTAATAGGTTTAATAATTTAAAGGATTTGACCATTAGTTCCAATTTCATCAACTAATGGGCTTTTTCTAGATCTAATTAAACTACAAAGAGCTTGAATGGGACATGTTGAAGTTAAACATGAGAAGTTTACAATCTCTTTCTGGCATATCTTGATCATGGTCAATTTCAATATCCACATTTAACAAAGATAGAACATGAGAACGCTATCACCCAATTATAAAATAAAATACAGCGTGTTGAGAGGTAAAGATGATATAGGTCCTACACGTCCTGGTCCCAACAATGACTATACCTTTTCCTAAAATAATATGATAGAGAGCTTGCTTTCCGTTGTACTACATCTTTTTTTATAGGATATTCCCAAAATACCTTCTTCTCATGACATCATGCCACATATCATTGGAACCTTCTTATTTATTATTGTTGCCATTCTTCTTAACATAACTCTCATTTCCTTATTAATTCCTTCCTTATCCTTGCTATTTCATGAACATACTCTATTGGACTTGGGCCTTAGTCCCCAAGTACCAATTTTCATAGTGGGCTTGTCCTCTCTCTTAGAACTCCCTAGTCCTATTAAAGGGTAATTATTTTAATGTATCAACATTAGTACCCTAACTATTGGGTTAATTTTCAAATAACCCAATAGACACCTTGGGATTAATCCTAGATTTGTTTCTTATCTCCTTTACCCTTCCGTTTAGCCATTTTCTGATGTTCCAATGGCCTAAGTGGAGGTAGCTTGTTGATTTGCTTGCAAAGCGCAAGCACAGGAGACGTTCGCTTTCCATTCTCTGATTATTAATTTTTCATGGCCATTCCCCTTTATATGGTTCTACTGCTCTAGGATTTCCGTCATGCATTTATTGGGGTGGTTGTATCCCGTTACATGCATTGGTGGATATGTACGGTTACTGTATCACTTATGGCATGAACTCATCTAGAAATAGATGGCTTATGGTTCCCGTAGTTACTTCCTGTAGTTTCTTCTACCCTGAATCCTTACCCCTTCTCTCTCTCTCGCCTCGAATTTTACAAATATTCTGACGAAATGGCGCGCCTCCTTCACGGATATGTTTTGACTCTGGCACATGTACTCATGTTGGTTACCCCCTGGACAAGCAAGGGGAGTTGAAGCGGCAGCTGCTCGTGAAGGCTGAGGTGGAGATGCTTCGGGAATTGAGAGAGATTATAAAGCGTCTGGTCGTGGGACGAGCAGTACGAGACACACTTGATTTCCCAAAGGGACCAGGCGTCTGGTCGTGTGACGTTTGAGGTTTAACGTGTATTGAACAATGTCGTTATAGCTCGAGTTAAGGCTGAAGGATGTTCAAAGAATCTGTTGCGACAGTCGTTAATGTAGACCGCTCCGTAGCCGATTACCGCTTATATTTGACTGAACAAGCGACCCTGCGACTTCATGGGTATACTTTAACCATGGTGGCAGTATCCGCACTCGTGTTTTCAGTCGATATACGGGACGAATTGGAGCGTTTATTGATGTTGAGGTATGAGGTGGGCATGCTTCAAACTCAATGGGTCATTCATCACGACAAGACGCCTAAGCTCCGTGATGAAAACGAAGAGACCCTTAAGATTGTGTAAAAAATGCGGGCTTCTGAAAAGGTCCTTCGAGATGTTCACAAGCTGATTGGTAAGGCTTGCTAAGTTTTTGATTCGGCGAGTCTCCAATCTGAGGAGGTACTTTTGATGATGCAGGCCCTGGACGAGGACATTGCTAATTGCGCGGAACGATCATGAAGAAGGGAATAACGGTTGGGGATCCCCATTTTTTTCATGTTTTTTTTGAAGCATGATAATATATTGAATTAATAAGAAATTACACGGGTGTACGTTGTACCTATAGAGTCAGCCATTACAATAGGACTAATACATGGGGGCGTCTTATGGTCCCAGATTTTTATTGATAAATTTCCTATCGCGTTGTCATCCGCTGCTTTGTTTTCCAATCCGTTTGCTGCCTGATTTCCTTCTCTGTAGTTGTGCTTTATGGTGCAGTGTCGGATTTGGGACAACCTAAGCTTAATTTCAGCTATCATATTGCTTAAGTACCAAGGTGGTTATGTGGTCGAGGTTATAAACCTCATAAGATTTTCCGAATCCTTTTCAAATTACACCTTTGGCCATCCTCGTTTTATATCCGTTGTTGACGCGATAAACATATCCCACGTTTCAGCTATGAGGGCGGTGGTTAAGCCCATAGGTTGGGAATTTACTAAGATTGTGGTGGCTTCATTGTTTCCGGATATAATACTCGATCCTTCCAGTACTGGGTGTCCTCTAGCTATACCGTCTGTATTGATTTTGATTCAATCTAAGCGAGGTTTGATCCACCCCACTAAGATTGTAGTTGAACTGGAATCATATGTGCAGGGTTTGCAGATAACTGCATTCAAGGTAGCACCGGCGGGAGGTTGTGCTGAGCCCATGAATATTCATGTTGAAGGCTGGCGGCCATTTGCATTATGCTTATGGGATCTTTTGGAAGAGTCAGTAATCTCTATCTCCAAAATCGGCACCTTGGGGTCTTTGTTTTTCTCAGCATCTTCCGGTTGCACAGTTCGTGTACCACTTCTCAATATCACAACATTGACAGAATCTCTCGGATTAAGAGGTTTAGAAGGGAGTTTCCCATTATTATATTCTTTTAGATGATTAATCTCAGTTGCCATAGTTCCCAATTGTGTTTGTAATTCTTTGATTGTATTATCAATTGTCTGCTGATTTTTATGCATCATTGAAGTCATATTCATCATGCCAAGCATCTCTGATGATTCTGAATTCTGAACTTATTGTGGTTGTTGTTGTTTGAAACCCCTAGGACGATTGAAAACCGGTCCTAGAGCTGCATCTTGCTTGTTTGCATAACTGAAATTGGGATGATCTTTCCATCCTGGATTATAAGTATTTGAATAAGGATATTTCGTTGTTTATTTGGGAAAATATAATTGAATTGATCATTGATTTCTTCATAAATTTGCGGAGAAGATGGTACCCCTACAACTGCAATTTGTTGCATCATTGCTGCCATATTACCCATTTGTTGACGAAGCTCAGAAACTTCACTCACTTCATTGATTTTTCTGACGAGTGGTTCTGACCCACGATTTAAGAATTATTGAGAATTTGATGCCATGTTCTCAATTAACTCTCTAGCCTGAGATACTGTGTTATTCACTAATGCACCACCACCTACAACGTCGAGAAGATTTCTGTCAATTTCCTGAAGACCCTCGTAGAAATACTGGATAATCAACAAATTACTGAATTGATGATACGAACATCTAGACACCAATCTCTTGTAATGTTCCTAGCATTCATACAACGATTCTCCTGCCATCTGCTTAATACCGCAAATTTCTTTACGAATATGAGTTTCCTTTGATGCAGGAAAATGCAAGAAAATACCTATCTAAAAAGAGTTTCTTCAAGCCGTTCCAAGTTGTGATACTACCAGAAGGTAAATAGTATAACCATTCATTAATTAGCAGTATCCATCAAGGAAAATGGAAAAGCACTTAACATAGCCTCATCTGCCTTTGTATCCTTTGGTAGCATGGCCATGACTATGTTGTGGAAATCCATCAAATGTTTATTTGGATCTTCATTAGCCATTCCATGAAACTTTGGGAGCTATCGAATCAACCCTGGCTTGATTTCAAAGTATGATGTTGATTGAATACACCATTGCTGTGTATCCAACTTGTGAGAAGCTAAATCCTTGAGTGTTCGGTTTGCGTCACCCATTGCTTCCTCTTGTTTGTCTTTCAGAACAGTTCACGTACGAGTCTCGATTCCAATCTGCAGATAACCAACAGGTTTTGGTTTCTTTGGTTTGGGAGCCAGAGGATAAGTACCTGAAAAACAATTCTAGAAAACTAAGTTAAAAACTAAAAGTAAGAAATCAAAAACAAAATAACAATCTTCTATGCCTCCCCGGTAGCGGCGGAAAAATTTGGTCGGTTATCATCTAAGAAAAATCATTTTATTAAGTTCTTTCACTTCACAATTATATAAGAGTATAGTCATAAGAACAAATTCGATCCACAGGGAGATACGGGTTGTTATTCGTATTTGAAAACTTAAATAAACTTGGGGGATTATATTATTAAGGTATAAAGTAATTATAATAGCAAAGATTGGATAAAGAGAATCAATAGGTTGAGAATACTTGTTAAGGGTTCATCAGCAATCACAAAGCATGCACTTTGACTAATAATTAGAGTTGTCACTCAATCATTCGTTATCAAGAGTCCTAGAGTACCCAGTCGAGAGCATATTCCGGTAAATTACTTATGTTATCACATACCATAACGATGAATATGTGAATACTACTCAGTGAACAACCTAATGCAACGTGCTATTAGGTTTAATCTTCCAAGAGCTTTAAGTTTTGTGAATTAGACTAATCCATGCAATAGAAATACTACGAGTAAACTATTTAATATAGGTCAAGATTCTACTTGCAATCACACAAAGGTTTTGAATACAATTGGTAATCACAATATGCTACTTATGACAAGGTTTATCAACAATTACGTATCTTAAAATCCTAGTCTAGTTATAGATATGCATTCATGGTCATTTAATAACGTTCCTAAACAAACATTCATGCAATCATACATGGCGATAATAAATGGTAGAACAAGACAATATTTATTTAATTAAGATAACAAAACCAAGATATTAATTTAGTAGTATGTTTATGATATCCGACTACATCCTTAACCAATATGAAGTGTTTAGCTACTCATGTATTTCTCAAACCCCATGTAAAAATAATATAAAGAGAAAGAAAGCAAACCCTAGGTTCAATCTTGATGATCAAACGCCAAAATCGCCAAGCCCTAGCTCTTTTTATCTCCTCCAAAGTATGATAAAAGATAATCCTAGAGATATTTTCAAACTCTCCTTTAAATAGAGTTCCCAAAAGCAGACCTTCCCGTACATGAATCCCGGTCGAATTAGGTTGCGACCACTTGCCAAAAACTAGCAAAATATGGAAAGCCTTTCAGTTTCGGAGAACTAACAGTGTAAACTGCCTTGCTCAACTGTCAGTTGCATGGTACTGACAGTACATGTTTTCAGTTTTCCCACCGATACCAGACTATCCATGAACTTTTATTTCTTGTGGATTTCTCGACTTCGGCAGAACTCACGTACACTAGGCCCTCCGTGAAAAATAAAAGTTACAAGATTTTAATCTCGACCAAAATACTCCGCAGATACTTCCTCCTCCGTGAAAAATATTTTTCACTGAGTTTCACTTTTTCCGTTCATTCACTCGCGGTCACTATACTCTGAAAACTCAAACTCTGAGTTTCTCTAACTTCTCCAACTGTCTTACTTGATCTTACTGCCAGCAGTATCACCATCTCCTTACATTTCCACTCGAATCCAACCAGACTCTGTCCATCTTTCTGTCGCTATCAACAGCCAACAACTCCACTCCAACTCTGACGTCTTCATTTCTTTCATCTCTACAGCGTCATTATTCACCGAAGCTGTATGTACACCTTTCATCATCCACCACGTGTACAGAAAGAGACACGTGGAAGGCATGCAAAACAAGATATCAAAACATGATAGCAAGCATCTCATCAGAAGATGCCACCGGTCAGCAGATCCGACGGTCAGGGACATAGGATCACAGAGGTATGATGGCTCAGAGGAGCACCAGATAATACCCCTTGGGTGTTAATACACCCAATCCCGAAGAAGATCCCAGATCAACGGCTGAGAGGAAGTTTGACTGACACAGATGTGACCAGACAAAGAGACACTTGTCTGACACGAGCAGACATCCATCTACCCGCATTAAATACCAAAGAGATATACACGTGTCAATCAGCTCGTGGAAGAGGCGAGGATAACCCTTCGTATTCAAGCTCAGGCCGCATATGCCGAAGACCTCTGCGTAATGGGCACAAAGCACAAGAAGATAAGATTACAACGGCACCTCAAAGAGTAGGACCCACGTTCCAACCCTATAAATACCCCTCTCCACTAAGAGAGAAGGGGTCGACCAATCCAGAGCAATTATAGGAGAATATAGGAGAGAGAAATAGGAAGAGTAAGTAATCCCCCTACTTCCGCAGACCTATGTATACTCTAAAGTCATTCGACTATCTTTGTAATCATTCAATACATAGTGAAACACCACCCCGTGGATGTAGGCCTTAGTGCCGAACCACGTAAATCTTTGTCTTATTTACATTTCAGCACTTACATTCAGCGTTGAACTTCATGTGCTTTACATTTATACTTGATTCTTGTTTATTCCTTTATACGAACATTATTTATGATAATATTCGACTAGACAATGACAATCGAAGGCTTCGAGTCGATGAATCGATATAATCATCCCTTTACACATACGACGTACAATTCTAGAATTAGATGTATGCGAATATTGTTTGTGAACACGTGGATGGCTTCGTGATTTATGTGTTCACAATCTGGCGCTAGAAACAGGGACTTTGTCCCGGTAAAAGATTTATCTTATCCTGTGATTTCACCTTAAACGCGCATTATGGTTGTGCCCTATTCTGGGTTCAGCGTGCTTTCAAAACCTTTTTTATTCTGGGTTCATGGTCTTCATTTTCACAAACACCATTTCAAAGCAGACAAATCCACGGCTATCTATCACAGATTTGCACGTGAGGCGTTTTTCTTTTAAAACTAAGACTTAATAATCCAGATTCATGAGTTCTCGCGACGGATCTGCCTTTTCAAGAGTTTTCCTTTTCAAAAGTAGTCTGAAAACAAGGTCCATGATTGTTTATTAGAGGATTTGTATTGCGAAAACTAGACCGATGGAGTCTTTATGTTTCTCTTTTATTAAGGCCCTTGGGCAGCTCATTTCCTTCTATTCCAATAATTTTGCGGATACGAATGGCACTAACCCGATCCTCGTGGATATCTTTGGTTCTCTTTATTTATTCCCCTATGCAGAAAAAGACTAAAAATGGAAAAGATACTAGAGGCAGGAAAAACCAAAGCCTCATCAAAGGAGACACCGAGGATTACCCCGGTCATGACCCGAAGCAAGCAGAAAGGAGACAAAGCTAAAACAGCTACTCAGAGGCAGGATGCGGAAATCACCTCCTATGAACACTAACTCCATTGCAGCCGCGGCTCTCAAAGCAGCAGCCACAAAGAACAACGCAACTGTTGCGGCCCTCCAGGCTACAGAAGCTAACAAGACTTTGGTTTCAAACCAAATCCATCAACAAAGAGAAGGGGTGGCAGAATCTATGACACATCAGCCCGCACATCCACCAGTCTTCGGAATGCCGTCAACCAACGGTCAGAATCAAACCATACCAGTGGTTTTAGTACCGCGGGTGGAAGCTCAACCGAGGGGACCAAACTTGGAGATACCAACAATTGAAGCTGATCCTTGCCACCCTTAATACACACAGTAGACGAAGGGGGAACTATGGCCGTAGGGGTACAAGGAACTCCCAATCAGGGATCAAACCAGTCCCACCGACTGATGGTAGAGCTCGAAGAATTGAAAAAGAGCCAGCAGGTCTACGCAGATGCCGTAGCTCTTCTGGCCAGGGAGAACCAAGACTTGAAAGATAGGATTGCCCAAAGCACGAAGACTAGCCAACAACTGGACGAAGCAAATTCTAAAGCACCAGAGCCTAATCGAGACCGAAGAATCATCCTAGCAAACGCCGCTAGGGGAAGCAGTGCATCCGATCCGGAATATGCCGCCGAAGACTTAGACTATTATGACAGTGAAGTTCGAAGAAAGAAACGCTCAACTGAGCATGAGAACGTGGGATATTACCGCGCAATGGAGGAGCTGCGTGATGAGATGATGGCTGAGATCAGGCAGTTAAAAGCCAGACAAGGCGGAGGAAGGCTTGAAGGGTGATGAAAGAAGCTAACTCCACGCCCCTAACTCATCGCCTGGCAAATACCCCCATTCCGTTAAAGTGCCCTGTCCCAACTTTTGAATGCTATGACGGATCCAGTGATCCCGCGGCACATATCCGGTATTATAATCGTATCTTAGCCCGATGGAGTCAAACGACGCCGTCCTCTGTAGGTATTTCCCATCAAGTCTGAAGGGATCGGCTTTGTCTTGGTTTGACAACCTGCCACCTGATTCCATCAACTCCTACGATCAACTCGCAGAGAAATTCTTGAGAACCTACATGTACAACAAAGCTGTCAACACCGGAATGGATAAACTTTTTTCTCTGGCAATTGGTTACAAGGAGAACACGAGGGAATACACCAACAGATGGCACAAGATCTGCCAAGCCATAGGGAGTGTGGATCCCGTAGTAAGCATCAACTGCTACAAGTGGGGATTAGACCGAATGAGTCCCTATTTGTTGAGATCCACGGAAGCGTACCTAAGACAGAAGGAGATCTTCGAATAATTATTGAGAAGTATGCTCGTCTTGAAGAAATCCAGCGTGAGAACCCGAGGGCACAAACGCAGAGGTCTCACCGTACCAATTCCGCAGAACAAACCAGCGGGGCCAAAAGAAATAGCTCAGTGGAACGACCGCACGAAGATAGGAAGGAACGAAGAGATGAACGACGAAAAGACGATCGAAAATTCGAAGATCAGGTTTACACGAAGAAGCTCAATGCTAGCTACGCTCGGATCTTGCGAGAGATCAAAGGAAGGGAAAATTTGGAGTGGCCGTGGTCTAAGGGAAAACACCCCCAAGGACCGAGAAGTCTAAAGATTACTGTGAGTATCATTGCTTCAATGGACACCAGACCGAGAAATGCAAAAACCTCAAAATAATGATCCAAAAATTGATTGATGCTGGCGAACTCAAGCAATACATACGAAAGGAGTCACCGAGGACAGATCCAAACGAACCAAGCAAGTCCAACTTCCAGAGGGAAACCGCACAATCAACACCATCTCGTGTTCCGAAGCCGCAGGGCCCTCACTTACAGCGCAGATAGGAAAGAGGCTACGAAAGCAATTCGAAGACCACTGCGAATTATATAAGATTGATGGCGTAGAGGTGGACGAGCACGAAGAGTGGATGGACGCACCTATCATCTTCGATACTGAAGATATCGAAGAAGATATGGAAGACCATAACGATCCCTTGGTCCTCACACTACCAGTGGCCGGATGTAACCTCAAAAAGATCCTCATCGACGGGGGAAGCTCAGTGAACGTTCTATTCTACGACCTTCAAACGGATGAAGCTCCATGATGAACTGATGACCTCTTATTACACCATCTACGGGTTCAACGGAGCGCCCACAAAGCCATTGGGAGACATCGTGTTGCAGGTGAACGCCGGGCCCATGAAAGTAGAAACACGATTCAGCGTGGTAGACGCCCCATCCCCCTATAACGCCATTATTGGACGAAAGTGGGTACATAAACTCAAGGGAGTGGCAGCAACTTACTACCAATATCTCAGGTTCCCTACACCGAGGGAGTAATGGAAATCAAGGGAGATCGGGTCTCTGCAAAAGAGTGCCAGGCCACTCAGGATCGTATCAACAACGAACAGGAAGAGCAGCGAAAAACCCGAAGGATCAAAAATAAAGAAGCTGCGAAAGAAAAGGCCATAGACCTGTTCCTCAAGAAACCGCAGGGAAGGGCTTGACAAAGATGATAATGTCCTTAACACAGAGGCAAGTACTTCAGCAGCCAACGAAGGACAGAAACATACCAAATAGCAATTAAAGAACGTCCCAGTCCTTGGGACCCGAAGCCGGTGTTCACACCAGTGGAGCCCGTAAAAGAAATCAACATAGGAACGGAAGAAAACCCGAAGATGATCAAAGTAGGGACCATAATGGACGAAAAAGAGAAGATTCCTTAACCAAATTACTTAAAGAATACGCGGATGTATTCGCCTGGAAGTTAGGAGACATGCCGGGGATTGATCCGAAAATAATCCAACACGAGCTGCGCATCAAACCAGGCACGCCACCTTTCAGGCAGAAAATAAGAAAAGTTGCACCAGAGTATCATAAGGCAGTAGAAAAAGAACTTCGGAAACTACTAGAAGCAGGCTTCATCAAGGAAGTCAAATACCCTACATGGATCTCCAACATGGTCGTCGTTCCTAAGAAAATGGAGGGGTTAGGATATGCATCGACTTTACTAACCTCAACAAGGCATGTCCAAAAGACAGCTATCCCCTACCGAGCATAGATCAACTGGTTGAAGCAGTGGAAGGGTACGAAGAGCTGTCATTCATGGAGGATATTCTGGTTACAACCAAGTAGCCCTGGCAGAAGAAGATCAACTACACACACATTCTACACCCCGCATGGCCTTTATTGCTACACTAGAATGCCCTTTGGACTTCGAAACGCAGGGGCAACTTACCAGAATGGTCGATGCTATCTTCAGGCCATGGATTGGTAGTACCCTAGAAGTCTACGTTGATGACATGCTCGTCAAAAGTAGGCTGCGCAAAGATCACCACCAGGACCTGAGAGATATTTTCGAAGCAATGAGGAAACATCACATGAAAGTAAATCCAGAAAAATGCACCTTCGGTGTCACCTCAGGGAAATTCCTCGGATATCTGGTAACAAAAAGGGGTATTGAGGTAGACCCCGCGAAGATTCAGGCCATAGTGGAAATGCCATCTCCGAAGAATTTAAAAGAAGTGCAAAAGCTCAATGGGTCCTTAGCAGCCTTGGGCAGATTTATTGCCCGATCCTCGGACAAATGCAAACATTTTTTCAATATTCTCAAAAAAGGGAGTAAGTTTGAATGGACCGCAGAATGCGAAGAAGCCTTCCAAAGAATCAAGGAACACCTGGCTTCAATTCCAATCCTGCAGAAGCCTGATCCTGATGAGGTTTTGGCATTGTACATAGCAGCGACAGAAGACGCAGTTAGCGCAGTGTTGGTCAAAACCAATACGAAGATAGAACACCTATCTATTATGTCAGTAAGACCCTCAATTCTGCGGAAAGGAATTACACGAAGATCGAACAACTCATCCTGGCATTAGTATGGGCTACTCAAAAGCTGAGAACCTATTTCCTAACTCACTTCATCCGCGTCCCATGCAAAGCACCACTGGAAGCAGTCCTCAAAAGCGCGGGAAAAGTAGGTAGAATAGCCAAGTGGAACACCCACCTGGACCATTCAACATCATTCATGAAATTCAACATTCCCAAAAATCCCAAGTTTTGGCGGATTTCTTAGCAGACCTCCCCCTGGACAACGATGAAGAGATTAGGGGAATACCAGAAGCCGACGAGGAAAGCAAGGATCCAGTTGATGTCCTCGAACCCGCGAGTCAAAGACAATGGGAAGTCTTCGTTGATGGTTCCAAAAATAAGGAAGGGGCAGGAATAGGCATTGTCATCACCACCCCAACTGGAGAAAGGATCGTACAGGCACTCAGGTTAGAATTCAAAGAGCATACTAACAACATCGTCGAATACGAGGCAGTCGTACATGCCCTCCGCTTAATAATAGAGATGGGGGTAACTGATGTAAGACTGACAAGTGATTCGCAGCTTGTCATACGGCAAATAGGGCTCGAATACAATGTGTACGACGACACCCTCTCAGCTTACATGGCCTTGGTCCAAACATTGGCATCACAAATTCCGAACATCAAGTTCCGGCACTTATGCAGAAGGGATCTCAGGCACGCGGATGCCCTAGCATATATATCATCCATGCTGAAGGACAAGAGTATCGAAGCTATCAAAATAACAAGGGTATACGAGCCTTCGATTGCATCACAATTTTCCTTTGCTACAAATCAAGATACAGTGGAAGAAAATATCGAAGATCAGGTGGGAGAAGACATCCGTGACGATTTTGACGAAGAAGATATCCTGTCAAGAGCAAATCAAGACGAAGATTTCAACAACGAAGATGATTGGAGAATGATGATCCATGCGTTTCTCAAGGATGGAACCTTACCCGCGGATCACAAACAAACCAGGAAAATACTCTCCAAAGTAGGAAGATATGATCTTCGGGATGGGATCCTGTACAAGAAATCTTTCCTCGGACCGTTACTACGTTGCTTATCCAGGAAAGAGGGGCATCGAATTCTAAACGACATCCATTATGGTGACGCAGGGAATCATAGCGGCATGAGATCACTAGCCGACAAAGCAAAAATGCAAGGATATTACTGGCCCACAATGATACAAGATGCTGCAAGAATGTCCCGACGATGTGAAGAATGTCAGCGTTTCGCCAAAAAGATACACGCACCAGCAACAACGTTGAATTCTGTGGATATTCTGTGGCCATTTGCAAAATGGGGCATAGATATCGTTGTGCCTTTCATCGAAGGATCAGGGAAAAGACGATTTTTGATAGTAGCCACGGACTACTTCAGTAAATGGGTGGAAGCCAAAGCCTTAGCCAGGATCAGAGACGTGGACGTGTTTACTTTCATATTCCAAAACATTATTTGCAGGTTCGGCATACCAGCGGAAATCGTGTCCGATAATGGTAAACAATTACAGGGGAAAAACATAGACATGCTCTTCGACACTTTCAAAATAAGGAAAAACAAGTCCACCCCCATATACCCTCAAAGCAACGGACAAGCGGAAGCTACTAACAAGACCCTCGCCCTTATCCTCAAAAAGCAATTAGACGAACACAAGGGGCGATGGTGTGAACAGCTACACAATGTATTATGGGCATACAGGACAACACGAAGATCTGCCACTGGGGAGTCCCCATTTCTCCTCACTTATGGAGCTGAAGCAGTCATCCCAACAGAGATCCTCATGCCAACCACAAAGACCGAAGCATGGGAGAAAAATCTCACAACAGACATGATGTTAGAGAGACTGGACGACCTGGAAGAAAGGAGGGAACACATTGCAAAGATGGAAAATTATCAACGGAGACTAGCGAGAGAGTACAACAAAAAGGTTAAGCTTCGAAATTTTGTAGAAGGGCAGTATGTGCTAAGAACAATCCCGCAGTATCAACGAGAGAAGAAATGGGGAAAGTTAGCACCTACATGGGGAGGACCTTTTATAATACACGACATTGCGGGAAACGGTTCCTACTATCTTCGCAATCTGAAAGGCGAGGTCCTCCGGCACCCTTGGAATGCTAAATGGCTCAAACCGTACTACCCATAGGACAGCGCAGCTTTGCATCTGCGTGAAGAATACCAGAAGAAGAAGGCAGCGTAACCGCTTTACATGTTTCTATCTCTGGACGAGGAGTAGCAGGCCTCAACCTATCAATCAAACAAACTTTTTGGGAAATCTTCAAGCAAACGAAATGGTCAAAAGGCCCGCTGGTGAACACATGTACATTACATAATAAATTAACAATATTGGGGAAAGTAGTTAATCTACAATCTCTCAGGGCTCCCCTATCAGTGTCTATGAGTGTAAGACCAGGGGAAGGCACCCAGCAGAAAGAGATACCCAACCAATTTTAAGGCAGCGGGTCGACGGAATGGGTGCATGTAAATATTTCAAATAAGCATTCCATATCCTAGAACGCTGCCTCGGCCCCCACCGTTTGGGAATCCTCTGGCCCAGGATTCGCCAGCGGGGTGACAGGTCTCAAGACGATCACGAAGGTATTTACCTTCGGTGTCGCACCCAAACACTCTCAACTTTTTACAAAGCAAGTTATTTCTAGTTTAACACTTCACAATACTTAAAATAAAGATGAATTGATAACGCAGGTATGCCAAAAGGATGATCCATTTCATAAAGAGTTGATTACAAGTTCAGCAAATAAGATAAAGCAGGAAACACATCAAAAAATGATCCGAAATTATATAATCAACAAGGATCAACTTTCTATGACTAATAAAAGAAATCTACTTGGACGATACAGCTCCATCAACAAGGTTGTCTCTACGAGATGAAGGTACGCTACCACCTGAAGAAGGCCCAGAAGAACCAGGCAAGGGCGCGGGAAGGGGACGACGCGGATAATTCTTGACAAGACCATGTTCGACTTTAAGATCAAGTTAAATCTTATCTAGGAATTTGTTGGTCTCCTTAGCCAACTGACATCGAGCTTTATAAGTGATAACAGCGGTCCGCTGGTTGGCCTGAGACAGCAATGCAGATAGGCGTTCCGCCTCTTTGGAGGCAATCTCCGCTGCTTCCTCACAAGACGCGGACAACTCTTTGAAATAGTTGGCTTGTCCTTCCTGCTGCACTAAGGCAGATTGAGTTTTTTTAAGCTCATCATTTGCTGCGTGAAGCTGTCCCTCGAGTGCTGAAAACAAGAAATACCAAGGGGTTAAAACGAAGAAATAACAGAATCACACTCGATAAAACGAGGTTATAACTTCGACATTAGCCGAAGCCTCTTCATACTCATTAACAACTGCATCCCGAGCCTCATCAAGAAAGTCATATTCGTCGGATAGTTTCTTATAATCCGTGTTAAGGTTCGTAAGAGCAAATTGACTCGCGTCTAAGTCTACCTGCTTCATTGAATCCAAGTGACGAAGATGGTTGACTTCGTCATTCATCTCCCCCATCCTTTTATGGAGTCGATACACATTCACTTCAAGATCTCTTTCAGATTCCACTTGGCGAGCAACATCAGCTCGAGACGCTGCTAGGGCTTTACTAAGAGCACCAACCTCAGCCCTAGCATTATCTCTTTCCTCGGAAAGATGCATCATACTATCCCTAACCACGGGGCCTAAGAAAGAACGAGCCTGTTGTAACTCTCCTTCCAAAAAGCGTACTCTAGCTTCTAAGTATGAAGCATGTCCTCGAGCATCACGCAGGTTGTCACGCATCCATAGAAGCGTACCATTAAACAGACAACGATCATGATTGTACTTATTTTGCATATCAACCATCAGTGTTCACTTTTCACGCCACTCAGCTGCTAAGGCGTTGTGCTCATCATCACGAGCATTCCACTTTACGGCTTCGCTTTTCAACTTACCCACCAACTCTACAATGCGGGATTTCTGTCGTTCCCTTTCTTTCCGAATCCATATGAGCTCGGGGACTCCACCCACTGAAGATCGGGTGGGTAGACTGAGACAGAACACCAGAGTACAAATAGGGAATCACGAGGAGTAAAAGACCAATAAAAAAATACGAACCTGTGAGGGACGATACATTTCTGCGAGCTTGCTCCAATTCGTTGCGGACTATAGCAAGTTCCGAACGGAGACTCTCCTCGGCATTACCCAGCTGCTCCTTTTCCTTCAGGCGACCCTTCAGTTCACTTATTTCCATCTCAGCCGCAGATAGTTCTTCTTCTCTATGACGAAGCTTAGCCTCCAACTTTAAAGACTTTGATTTAAAAAATTGGTATAGAACATGATTACAATGTTCGCTCCTCATCATCTATGTCACAAACGACAAACATTATTATACCCAAGGTATCGGATATCGCGAAGAAAACAATGTTCGCATATCATGAGGGAATCAGTACAAGGATTTACCTCTAAGACAGGCTGCTGGGGAAAACCGTATTGATACCCATCAGCTATGGCCATCATATCAGCAACAGAGGAGGGAGGGTCAACCACTAGGTTAGCTTCTGAATCTCTCAGATTCTTCTCCCACATATCAGCAACGCGGACTTCAGAAGACACTTGCATCATCTGACGAGTATAAGCGTCAGAATTCTTCTCACCGAGGACCACTGGGGCAGGGTTGGGGACGAACATCAGACTTTTCTTCTTAAGCCAAGCCAAAATGGCATCTTCGCCTTCAGGCATTAGAGAGTAAGGGAAATCCTCTGAAGGAGATTCAACCGCAGACTTCCCTTTGGATGTTCTTCCCTCACTCGCGCAAGTCTCGACATCACCAGCCTCAGTATGACCACCGGCGTTTTCAGCCTGCTGACCGGTGACATCTTCTTTACCAATATCCCCAAGCACATCCTAATCATCATTTGGGGAAAGCAATGAGAAGTCTTCGGCAAGACCCATGGCAGCATTCACATCAAAGGATTCCCCCGCGGAATATATCCTACCGAAATAAAATTCATGGGAAATAACGGGCAGAGTACCCACACCAACAATATTATCGCCAACAGGGGCAAATCCACCCCCGCCAGTACCACCAACGGTAATATTGCCCTCAAACTCACCATCACCACCCGCGGCAATTCTTTCTTCACCATCACCACCCGCGGCAATTCCTTCTTCACCATCACCACCCGCGACAACTTCTTCTTCACCATTACCACCTTCGTCATCAGGGTGAGAAGTGTCGGTACGCTCTTATCCATCGGACATTTCTTCATCCTCAGCATACCCTTTGTTTACAGGACTCGTAACCTCCTCATAGACCTCAGCCTCACCGGTAACCACGGTAGAAGATTGTTTGGGTCCAAGTTTCTTCTTCTTCGACACCAACAAACCAGTACACATCCCTACAAAGGCTCATTTTTTCCCTCACTTCAAAAATGAAAATTATTTCAAGCAAGGAAAAAGGGGCAAATAGAATACAAAATATAAGAAGAAACTATACCTTGGCAGCAGCAGCACTCTTCGTTGGATGGGTAGCACCAGAACCCTCCTCCTCATCTCCATCAACGACATCAAGAGCGTAAGAAAAATTCATGCCCGCGAAATTCGGACGCCAAGGACAGAAATCTCCATAACGAGCAGGAGGAGTTTCACGAGGCTTGCTGTTTTCAGAAGGACGCCAACCGCGCGGACCCGGGATCCAACTATAATCCCAAGGACCAACTACCTCAATAACAGTAGCATGCCATTCATAATCATGGTCACGCTTAATCCTTTCACGAGCAGGAAATAGTTTCCGTTTATCATATCCCTCAGTACCAGGAACATACTTCAGCTTGGCATCACTCACCTCACTCAAAAGACGAATTTCACCATGGGGAGCAGCAATATTACGAAGACGAACACTGCACGGCTTACGGTTTCTACTGTTGACATAATCCCCAAAAGAACTTTTAAAATTCTGAGGAGTGTACCACTCTCTCTCAGCAGGATTTGGAACATAGCAGGTCATCATAGTCTCTCCCTTGCTTCGCAGGTAACATTCCTTCAGTGAACGAAGATAATTCCCAGATAGTTGTGACACGGAACGATTATGAGTGTTCGTGGAAGAACCTTCGCGACTAGCCAACACGTCATGATAAAAGGAGTCACCCGACTTATATAGGGGCAACATGAGACCCGCCTCGAAGGCTCGAACCGTAGTCAACAGATGAAACTCGTCAAACTGATACTTAACAAGGAGCTCGTAAGTGATATCATCGTCAGGGGCATAGAAGCGAACCTCAAAAGCTTTAATTTCATGTTTTTCCTTGAACATCTCAAGATCAATATGCTTGAAAGTGACTTTCTTCTTACCAACTGAAATGCTGCGCATCACGGGGACAGTTTCTTCTTCGTCTGCGGAATCAGAAGTAGGACTCAATTCCGAAGCTTTCCTTTTAGAAGGAAGATTTTTAGACGGATCAGCTCTCGACATAGTACCCTTGGAGTACTTCCCTTTGAAAGAAATCGCGGGAGGAGGAGGCAAAGATTTCTGCGGAGGCACTGAAGGAGGATCCATTGAACGAAGGGGCGGAACATCCAGTGTTTCAGTACGAGGAGGAGGAGCCCACGTACTCCTAGAATCTTCACGAGGACGAGAAGGGGCGCGGTTAACAGCATACCTAGATCCATAAGGACCCTTCGGCACATCCTCTTTCTTAGTAGGCACAACCTTCGCATCAGAGGAAGATGAAACCCTATGACCCCGAGGATCCGATTGCAAAAACTTGTAAGGACCTTCCCCAAGTGGAGATCTGTCAGAATCTCGACGCGGAGGGGATCTTGGCGGATTAGACGGCGGGGTTTGGTAAGAAGCCCGCGGAGATCAGACATATCTACAAGGAAACATAAAAACAGTTTAGAGAAGAGTACGAGGAGATCACTAAAGATCAAAAAACCCATAATTGATGGTTCATCCGGATAAACATTAAAAACCCTAAGAACTAAAAATAACCAGAAATACTCCATCCAACTCCAGGGATAACACTTAGATACAGACTCACAGACTTTGTAACAAAGAACAAGGGTAAACATATATGCTTCGACATGTGTGTTCTTCATCACAAAACCAACAATACAGCAGCAGGAAACAAACGGGTAGATACATAGATAAATCAATGATGAGAAGCTAATGAAAAACCCCATACCTGTATAGAATAGGACGACAAGCACCAACCACATTCGAAGAAAGGAGGATCGGAGATATCAAAAGCTAGTTGTGTGCGATACAGGGGCAACAACAATCGAGAGCGAAAGAGACAGAAAATTGAATGATGTTATCTTCCTCACAAGAATGACGATAATAAATGACTAAAGAACAAGAATAGAAAACAAGAAGAGGATGAACACTGACAAGAAGAGGATAAAAGTTTTTTTCACATTCTCTTTCCTATTTATGAAGCTAGAGAAGACAATAACTGTTCCTCGTACCAATGAGCAGTTATGGGGAAAGTTAATGCAAAGTGGCAAACGTGTAGGACGACCTTTCTTCTTCTAAATTGCAAAATACGCCCAAGTCAGAAGAAAAGGGGAAAATTGTATGTACATCTTTCATCATCCACCACGTGTACAGAAAGAGACACGTGGAAGGCATGCAAAACAAGATATCAAAACATGATAGCAAGCATCTCATCAGAAGATGCCACCGGTCAGCAGATCCGACGGTCAGGGACAGAGGATCACAGAGGTATGATGGCTCAGAGGAGCACCAGATAATACCCCTTGGGTGTTAATACACCCAATCCTGAAGAAGATCCCAGATCAACGGCTGAGAGGAAGTTTTACTGACATAGATGTGACCAGACAAAGAGACACTTGTCTGACACGAGCAGACATCCATATACCCGCATTAAATACCAAAGAGATATACACGTGTTAATCAGCTCGTGGAAGAGGCGAGGATAATCCTTCGTATTCAAGCTCAGGCCGCAACGTATTCCGAAGACCTCTGCGTAATGGGCACAAAGCACAAGAAGATAAGATTACAACGGCACCTCAGAAGTAGGACCCACGTTCCAACCCTATAAATACCCCTCTCCACTAAGAGAGGAGGGGTCGACCAATCCAGAGCAATTATAGAAGAATATAGGAGAGAGAAATAGGAAGAGTAAGTAATCCCCCTACTTCCGCAGACCTATGTATACTCTAAAGTCATTCGACTATCTTTGTAATCATTCAATACATAGTGAAACACCAGCCCCGTGGATGTAGGCCTTAGTGCCGAACCACGTAAATCTTTGTCTTATTTACATTTCAGCACCTTATATTCAGCGTTGAACTTCATGTGCTTTACATTTATACTTGATTCTCTGTCTATTCCTTTATACGAACATTATTTATGATAATATTCGACAAGCCAATGAAAAGCTCGAAGGCTTCGAGTCGATGAATCGATATAATCATTCCCTTTACACATACAACGTACAATTCTAGAATTAGAATGTATGCTAATATTGTTTGTGAACACGTGGATGGCTTCGTGATTCATGTGTTCACATAAGCAAACTCTAGTTCTCCTCTATTATCTCGATCGAGCTCATCATAGCAACACCTCTTGTACGTCTCATCATTATGCTCATGTCAATCACTGACTGTAGCTACACCTTCTTCTGTTGCTTCGTAAACTTCAACTACTGAGACCAGTCACTGATCGATAACCACCTATATTCATTAACAACAGACGAGACTCGTATCTCTTCTAATCTTCTTCATCGATCACTTCTCACTAATTCTTAGCCAATTCCCCGATAGCAACTTGATTCTTCTCCACCAGTATTAACCCAGCAATCCATCTTCTCTGCCATCATGATCACAACAACAAAACATCCCTCTTCAAGCTTCCACGAATACATGGCAACTACGGCTACCTTATTTGTACGACTGATATTTCAGTGATTTGGGAAAGATGAAGGCAGCTCCCTAGTAAAATATCCGACAGTGTGTAGCAGGTCATTTTAAAGTTGGTGGCTGCCCTGAGTAATTCAGACGGGTTCCTTCATCATTTCTGTAGGTTCACCTTTTCGACAATTTTGACTTGCTTCCAATGCTCCTAACTTCTTCATACGATGTCAGAATGACTTCATTCGTTTGCATTACCTTCGTCTTTTCGTCTTCTTCAAGATGATGCGTAGAAATCCCGGATTTGAATGAGTTCCTCTTCCTTTTGATTAAGATAGCTTCAAACACCTAAGAAACTCAAGAACAAACAAAATCAAAACATAATGATACAAAAAATGCCAATTAAGCAAAGCTTTTGAGTACCAAACTAGTGCAAATAATGCACCTATCAGCATGATGCGATCTTCATTAATTTTTGCCAAATCTTCAATGTATACCTTCATCTAATCATCCGCATCGTCGAATGCTAAGTCTTCCTTCCAGGTGTTAGGCAGTTCTTTCCTTTTTACAGTTACCGTACTTTCATCTTCGCCGTTTAGTTACATCTTGCTTGCTAAGGTGGCCAGTGCATCCGCGTGACGATTGCCACTTCTGACTGTATATTCCACTATTGACCCCATCTGGGATATGAGATTTCGTGCTTCCGCCCGATAGAGTGACAAAACCTTTTTTTGACATGAAAATCCCCGTTTACTTGGCTTGTCACTAATTTAGAATCTCCTTTCACTTCCATGCTCCCGAGGTTGAGTTCTTTGGACGCTTTTAGCCCTAATATCAATGTTTCGTACTCGTCCACATTATTGTTGCATGGGAAATCCAGTTTGTATGAGTAAGATAGTAGGTCGCGTTGTGGGGATTCGAACACTACTCTCGCTCCTCCACCGGTACCGTATGACGATCTATCAAAAAACATAGCCCACGACTTCTCTGTTTCTGCGTCCGCTAGCTTTCCGGGTATGTTTTAATGCACTTAATCACTACCTTCTCCTGGGAACAGTTCCAGTAAATTCGCTAACGCATGGCACCGTACTCCTTTGGGTCTCTGATACTTGAGCTCAAATTATGATAGTTGTAATAGCCATCGGGCAGTTCTTCCTGTCAGCACCGGTTTGGACGCAGGTATTGTTGTGCTCAATTTTCTAAGTTGGTACTCAATTTATTACTTATTATGGTGTTTACGTGTTTGTAGGTATTTTTTGGAAATAAACATTTTTGGAAACTTCGGCTCAGAAAATTACTCGGGTACCCCGAAGACAGCTGCTAAATGGACTCAGTTTTGAATAAGGGGCACCTAAATTACTAAGGGGAACCTTCTTTACTATTTGCATCCCAAGGCGCCAACTGCTAACCACACCCCATCACTGGTTAAGGGGAAACCATAATCCTCTTTGTTTGAAATTCAAAATTTGGCCAAAAAATTGGTTTTCATCTGCAGAGATTAGGGTTTGAGAATTGGACGTGTTTTAAGGAGATTCAATCGCTGAAACTCTTTGGGTTTACTCTATTGGGAAGGAAAGGAATGACAACGGTGTTGGAATCAACCAGAATTGGATGGATAATTCGATTGAGTAAATCACGGAAAGATGGGTTTTTCTCGGGTTTTTAGTTTGAAACAGGAAGTGATTTGAGAGAGATTATTTCGGTGATTTGGATTAGTATATATGATCTTGTTACGACAAAACAGGATGGTAGATTGGTTATAATCTGTTAACAAGGTTTAAATCATTGCTTTTGGATAAACAGAGTAACACGAGTTTTGTGTGTGTGATATGGATTTTGCGTGTCTGCTGCATGTTTAACCACTTCTGGGATATTGACTGAGCGTGTTTGGAGTGTTTCAACATGAGAAAACAGCGTGAGAAGATAAATTTGGGAATAAAATATCTTGAGGATATATTCTTTTAATGGAATATTTTTTGGAGTTATTGAGCGAGATTTCTTGGTGTTGTTGGATATATAAAGGGTGCTGGTGTTGCATAGATGGGATACGGAGAGTCTGGGAGAGTTTAGAGCATCAACAGAACGAAATTCAGAGCTGCCGAGAATATTTTTATGCTGCTACATGAGGAGGAAGAACGAAGAACATTGACGTCAGAAAACAATCGCAAATCTACAGTGATTGTGACATTTTCTTTGTATCGCTCCCTATAACAGATATTTTGTAACAATTATAAGTGTTACAGAACCCGATTTTAATCATTTTTCCTCCATTTTCATTATTTGTAAACACCTTTTGAGCAATGAAATCATATTTTGAGTGTGTTTCCATGATGAGGAGCTAAACCCAATCTTTGGGCGATGTAGGAAGCCATTCTTCCAATTTTTATGTGGTAAAATTTATTTAAATTTGTTTATGCAATTCTGTAATGATTATTTGCACCGAATGAAAATTGAGTAAATTCTTTTTATTAATTAGTTTTGTTTTCTCTTGATGAAGTATGCTTAGGTTAGGTCTTTTGATACTTCATGCTTGCGATTAACAATTGATGTTTTGAAAATCTAATATAGGCAATGATTAGAATCACAATTTCTTTTGATTGGAGCTATATTGTCTAGAATTGCATGATAAAAATTAACATTGAATCACATGAATATTGGTGAATGGTGAAATCCTGAGCTTCGGTCTCTCTAATATAATCTTTACATCAACTTTAATTTGCTTTATTTTTTTTCTTTTAAAATTAAGTCTAAAAATCAAAATCTCTACAAGTCTTGAACGAACCTCTTTCTTACCACTATATAAAATTTCATCAATTTTTTGCGCCTCCAACGCGGACTTGTCTTTAGGTTTAGAATTTTATATTTAATTTTTAGATTTTGTTTTTGTTTTTGTTTTTTGTAGTTTTTATTTTATTTTATTTGTTTTATTTTACATTTTTGGGTATTTACCTTTTCACTACAGATTTTGGAATTTGGAGTGAAACACAAAAGGAGTTGCCAAAGGTTTTGGTGATCCGTTGAAGATTTGGAATCAAAGACAAAACGAAAAGAGCGAAAGAAGAAAAAAAAAGAGAATATTTATTATTATTATTATTATGGTTATTATTTTTAGATTTTCTTAGATTCTGTTTTTAGAAATTGTATTAGGATATCTTTTATTTTGTATTTTTTTTTCTTTTGCACTTTTGACTTTGGATATTGGACTTTGGAATTTTGGACATTTTTTAATTATTTTTAAACCCTAAGGAAGGGTATATTTAATATTAAAATGCACAGGGAAGAACAACAGTGATGATACTGTCTCGGCCCCTCGGGTTCGTACACTGACATAGGAGTCGGTGGCCCGAGTCGACTTCAACGATCCATCCCCCGGCTGGAACGGGAGATGAGAATTCTAAACACCCGCGAGTCCCCTGTCAGTGGGTTTACTGGATGATTTTGTATGCATATATGTTGAGGAATTGAATACGGTTTCCCTTAAAATTTCTAGTAAAGGGAAAGGCCTGGCCAAATTAAGATAAGGACTCGGATTTCATCACCTTTTCTTTCTTGCGCGCCTTAGGAACACGTAACCTACGGGAACCTAAGCCTTAAAATCTGGACTAGAACGAGACCGTAGGGTAACGAACTTAATAGGAAAATAGTTCAAAAGATGTATTGTTTCTCTATTAAGCATATCTCAAATTTCATGATGATTATTGTAAGTTGAGCGAGCCGCTCTGCAGCCCAGGGAAACATTACCATGAGACGGGGGTATCAAAGCTCCACTGAGCTTCTCCTGTCTCTATTTAACTTACATTAATTCAGATTGATTCAAGAGAAGTTTGTTAAAATTATAACAAATTCTCTTTAGAAAGAATAGAAGCTGGTCTAGAAACAATCTAAGAGCATATCCTATGGGTAGTCCCCAAAAGAAGACTAACTCTTTCATATGATTTCATATGAAAGAGGACTCGTATATGAATGAGTGAAGCCATTATGGGAAAAATGAAAGTAGTACACTGGACGGCTAACTATCCCCCGTCTACAAAAAAAAATTCAAAATTCTGTAATAAAGTAATGTTTGGAGGGAAAGTTTAATATTTAAAAAACTAAACTTATACATACACGGGGGACTATCCCCCGTGAGATAGTGAAAATAAATACAGGCGGGGAACAATCCACCGTCCAACGCAATTTTTTTTGATAAACGGGTGATGGTCTCCCGTGTGGCTTTGTTTTCTAAAACGGGGGACTGTACCCCGTCTAGTGTTACGCTCCCAACCACTCGTTCGATTGAACGAGTGCATGAACGTTTTTTGCTGAAAAGGGGGCTAAACACTACCCATAAAAGACTCTAATTGTTAGTGCACTCTTTCAAATGAAAGAGTGACACTACCCATAGGATTTGCTATAGGGGAGCCATCATGCTTTTTATTTGCTAGATAAAACAGGCTTGTTGTGGTGGATTCATCCTTGTGTGTGTTTGCTTAGAACTTCCCTTCCTTTTAGGACATTTTTTTTCTTTTTAGTTTTTTTTTCTAGTGTATGTCCAAGGTCATTAGAGAGCGGGCTTGGAAAAGAGACACTCTAGGTCGCTTGATTAGTGAAAAACCTAGTAGTTCTTCTTGTGGAAGCGGGGAGCTCGAAGACTTTTTTTTAGAGAGCCATGTTTTTGGAAACTTCAGTTTTGAGAATTTGAGTCTTAGTGAGGAATTCACTCCTGGGATTTTAACTGTGCCAAGAATGATAACTTTGAAGGAGTACATGTACCCAACTAGGTTCAACCAGCCATCGTGCATTAAATTCCCAGCCTCTATGGCTACTTATCAGTTGAAACCTGGTATTCTCCAGATGATCCCTATATTCTTAGAAAAAGATGACGAAAACCCTTACTTTCAAGTTAGGGAATTTGAAGAAATTTGTGGAACAATTAAGATTAAAGATCTTAGTGATGAAGTCTTGAAACTTAGGATGTTCCCCTTTTCCTTGAGATATAAATCCAAGACCTGGCTGCATAACCTACCATCCGAGTCTATAGAAACATGGCAGGAACTTACTGTTGCATTCTATTTGAAGTTTTACCCTAAGCATATAACCGTATCTATTAGGTAGAAAATTAGTGCCAGTGTGCAACAATAAGGAGAATCTCTTTGTAGGTTTTTAGAGAGATTCAAAGATCTTTTGTTGCAATGTACTCATCATGGGTTCGAGAAAATGAAACGAATTGAAATTCTTTACGACGGTTTAGACTATTCGACCAAAACCATGGTCGAGTCTTTATGCGCTGGTAGGTTCCAGAATAAAACTGTTGATGAAGCTTATTCCTTTTTAGAAGAAGTGGATGAAAAATCCCAACAGTGGGAGTCTTATGTTGAACCCCCTAAAAGACTCTTGGTCAATAGAAGTAGCACCAATATGGTAGATACAAGCTTCGGGTCAGATGTTAAGTTTGATGCTTTGTCTAGAAGGTTAGAAGCTTTGGAATTGAGTCAGTCTAAACATAGATATCTTGTTGAACCCGAAGATATGATTAGAGCATCTTAAGTCTCTAGTTGTGGAATAGATCCCAATAACTCGTCAGGGTAGTGAAGAACAAGCCCATGCGCTCTATAACAACTCTAGGTTTGAAAACCGTCAGAATTTGTTGATGGTGGATTTTTGACAAAGGCTAAAATCGTAACCTTACATATTCATGATCCAGTAGTCAAACGAATATTGAGATTCATGTATCTCTTTTAAGCATGAAGACTCATGCCACGATGATCTCTGACTGAGTGTACTGCCTCTCAGAACATCCCTAAGAACCTCTGATCGGCCATATTGCCTCTTAGAGCATACATATGCAGTCTCTCAACTGAGACCACGGCATAATTCATTAGCTGGGAAATTTCAGTAATCACTTCTGTATAGAATCGAAATGATTGGACGGCTCCTAGATGTATTAATCACTAGTGTAGAGCAATAACGTCTTCAGGATGTCGCAATGTTCCCTGACTTTGCAGAATAAACATTCAAATCGAGTATTACGCTTTAACTAGCTCATACCTCGATCTTCGAATAATTATAGTGCTCCTACCTTACCTGCTAGTATAGAGCCATCAATTAATCAATTAATTATTTCTCGTCGCAAGATTCATCAATTGAATTCCTAAAAAATATTTTACGTTCTTCATAATATTTCATTACTTCAATTCATGGTTCTTCCCAACAGAATTCCATGAGTTAGTAATAAATATTCAATGTACGGGCATTTGAGCCACCATCAAATAAAACCCGAGGAAATGGTGCAAGTGAACTCAGCAATAACGCACTAACGAACACCGGAATGCACGAACAAGCATTCGAAAATACGAAAGAATTAGGAAACCTATGCAAAATAGGGAAGAAAAAAATAATAATAAAATATTGATTGAGGCGTCTAAAGGGACTAGGCCCGCTGGCTAGTCGGTCATGCCGCCATGGGTGGTCCCACGCCTCTTCCTTTATTTTATTATTTTTCCTTGATCTCATGAAAATTCGTTCATTTGAGAAAATTCCTTCATTTTAACAAAACTCATTAGTTTCATGATATTTCCTTCACATCATGGAAATAATATAAAATTAGGAAAGGTGTCACGGGACCGGGTCTACTAGCCGTCCGACCATGCCATATCTGTGGCCGGTCCCACACCTTGTAATATCTTATTTTATTATTATTATTATTTCCTTCATCTCATGAAAATTCCTTAGTTTCAACAAACTCCTCAGTTTCATGAGATTTCCTCCGCATCATGGAAATAATATAAAACTAGGAAAGGTGTCGTGGGACTGTGCCTACTATCCGGCCGACCATGCCATGGCCATGGCCGGTCCCACACCTTGTAATTCCTTATTTTATTATTATTATTTCCTTCATCTCATGAAAACTCCTTAGTTTCAACAAACTCCTCAGTTTCATGAGATTTCCTCCGCATCATGGAAATAATACTCCCTCCGTTCCACTTTAGATGATGTTTTTGGAGTTTTCACACAGATTAAGAAATGGAGAGAGATATGAAGGTTTTCCATCTATACCCTTGATAAAAGTCTTCAAACATTAATTCCTATTAGTGCATTTTAAAAAAACTTGTAGTTCCAAGACAAAATTTAAGCGTGTAATTGGTAGTTTTGTGGAAAAATATGAAAACTTTCAAGTATTGTGAAACAAAAATATAACCCTAAAACATCATCTAAAATGGAACGGAGGGAGTATAAAATTAGGAAAGGTATCGCGGGACCGTGCCTACTAGCCGGCCGACCATGCACTAGCCGTGGACGGTCCTACATCTTGCAATTCTTTATTTATTATTATTTCCTTCATATAATGAAAACTCCTTCCTTTCAACAAACTCCTCAGTTTCATGATATTTCCCCCGCATCATGGAAATAATATAAAATTAGGAAGGGTGTCGCGGGACCAGGCTTACTAGCCAGTCGACCATGCCCTAGCCGTGACCGGTCCAACACCTTGTAATCCCTCATTTTATTATTATTATTTCCTCATTTTATGAAGATCCTCAGTTTGAACAAAATCCTGATTTCTTCATATTTTCTCAAATGTTGCCCAACGCACACCAGAAAATACCAAAATTCTCAAGACTGAGACACGAACACTATGGTGACATGGGCATGCTATCTTGACCAAAAAGGGTCAGCCCTTTGGCTCGCAGGAAGCCGGTCCCACATATTTTCTTTGACCTAATTTTCTCATATTAGGTTCAAACTCTTCCAAACAACTTGGACTTTCATCAAATGATCGTCAGTCGGTCCCATGACCACCAGGGCCGGTTCCATGACCCCTTGGTCGGTACCTCACTTCTCCATAATTAGGTTTTATTACCTAGATCAGACGAGCCTTATTTTAATAAATGATTAAACCAGTATTTAATCATCCTTTCACCAACTAGTCTTCAAGGGACTTTGGTATTAGCTTAATTTAGCTATCAACATTCATTCGAAAATTATACATTTGTATCAACAGACATGTTCAATTCATGAATCCTAGAACATTCGTAAATCATGTTCGACTCGACAATACAAAGATTCATTCTCATCAAGTCAACAACTGACTAATATATCTGCCTTGCAGACTCCACAATCACGAGACACCAATCGTGTTACATGGGGGATATTAACTAGGGTTTTGGTCTGGCGGCCTATGACACGTGTGTTCACCCACGATGAGAATGTGACTAAGTCGTGCAAGTGATTGAAGGAGTTGACGAAGTAATGGGTGTACAATTAACCAAGTCTCCGCACGATGAGTAACTGGTTTTAACATGATTTCCACTTTCCCACTCTTTGACTCCAGCAACCATCACACTTACTGGGATCAATGTGTCTACTACTTCTTTCCATATAAATAAGTCTCTGAACCCATGATTGAACAAAAAAAACATGAACTCAGCATCTGAGCAATTACTCTCAACAAAGCAAATTCAATCATAATAACTTATTTTCCTCATGCAGAATACACAACACATTCAAAATCCTTGATCATCATTGATCTCACACACTTCTCACCTTCCCTCCTACAGATCGACCCATCCTATCTTGTGACCGAATTGATTCTGGAATGTCTATTGTCTTGGTTTAGGCCAGAGCCTTACAGATTGATCTCTCGAATTCAAAGTAATCCCTTTTTGCAATGCATATGTTTGCAAAAGGTTAAAGAAATTTGCTCGGTTCGAGGAGTCTCCTCCGCACGGTCGTCTCCTCACTTCCTAAAAAACAGTAAATTGTTTTCTCCTATCAACAGATTGGCGACCACAGTGGGAGATTAATCTCTCGGTTGAAATATCAACTTACACAAGATGGTCGATCTTAGGTCTGATTCAATTACTTAAGACTCCAGTCAGAGTCTTTCAAATGGTGACGCTCCTTGTGCTCATTCAAATGACTCTGGTAATATTCATCATTCATACTTTACTACTCCTTTCCCCTCTATCAATGCATTTGATGGAGAAATTCCGTCATTGGCTGAACTAGCACGGAGGCAGAAATTTTTAGAAAGAAACATAAATCGATCGAAGAGAGAAATCGATAATTCATTCAAGTGCATGGTGGATCTGACGAGAATCTTAGGAGCTCAATTCGTGGAACGCTCTTCTCTTGACACCACTGACGTTGGTCCTAAAACCAACAGTTTCACTACTTATGAGAAGACGGTGGATCAGGAAGTTACACATTTGATCGATAATTTATGTGAACTCCTGCACTTCTCCAGAGATCAACGTACGAGCATGTTTGTTGCACTCAACCAAATATCATCTGACGTACAACTAGCTCCATTGTCTCTAGCAGTTAATGAAATATCCATGGTGTATGAACATTCGGTCAACAATATCACCTTTGGTGAAGAAGACCGAATGGCATAGCAAGGACATAATCAAGCCTTATACGTGACTGCCTTTATCAAGGACTCTGGATTCAGGAGAGCTCTCTTCGATACAGGCGCTTCTACAAATATTATTCCTATGAAGACTCTCAAAGCGACGAAGGTCCCACAGAGTAATATTGTTCGTCATCCCATCTTGATGACAGGTTTTGAAGGAAGCCAGAGCTATACATATGGATATGCATATATATACCTGAAAGTAGGACCTATTCAATCAAAAGTCAAATTTCACATGATTGAGCAATAACTTGATTATCATATGTTACTCAGACCACCATGGATCCATGATAACAAGGTGGTTCCCTCGATATACCATCAATGCATGAAGGCTCTACTCAACAACAAGATTGTTCGCACTGCGGCCTCATCATCTACTTATGCTCCGGTCTATGATGTTGAATTCCTTGAATCTCAAAAAAACATCCCCTAACCTCCAAACAAGATCTACAGTACCCCACTCCCAGGTTGGAAGTCTATTGAAGAAGATGCTGACAAACCATCATCATCTTCAGGTGCTAAACCGATCAAGTCACCTGCTACACCGATCAAGCGCCGCAAGGATCAGGTCTCAACACCGGGATCTAATTTCATAGCCAGTCATGATGCGTAGGGGAGGATCATTTACCGCCGGCGCAAAGATTAGCAATTAACATGGGAGATCAATGAAAAGTCTCCCCGCCCCGAAGAATCATGTCAGAGCGAACAATCACCTAATATAGAGATTCAAGATGCTCCACGACAATTGCGAGATGACACTGGTTCCACTACTGATGATCTTGAAACAATCAACATCGGGACGGGGGATAATCCGAAGCCAATCTTAATTAGTTATGCACTGTTACCAGAGGAACGGATGGAACTGATAAGTCTGTTGAAAGAGTACCAGGATATATTTTCTTGGACATACGAAGAAATACCTGGTCTAGACGACAAATTAGTCACTCATCATCTGCACCATCACTCTCGGCTCCAAAGCTGTCAAAAAACCGTCTAGGTAGTTAAGACACGAAGTCGAGGAGCAGATCAAAGTCGAGATTCAGAAACTACTGGCAGCAAGATTCATCAAACCCATTCAACACCCAACATGGCTGGAAAACGTTGTCGCAGTCAAGAAGAAAAAAATGGTCAAATCAGATGTTGCGTTGATTCCAGGAATAAATGTTGCCCGAAGGATGATTTCCCTTACCTAATATTGATATGATCATCGATGCAACCAATGGTCACAATATGCTCTCATTCATGGATGGTTACAGAGGATACAATCATATCAAGATGTATGAGCATGATGCCAACAAGACTGCATTCCGTACTCCCAATTGGAATTTTCACTACATTGTGATGCCCTTTGGGTTAACGAACGCAGGTGCTACTTATAAACGATTTATATATGACTGCAATATTCCATGATATGATGCATAAAAAAGTAGCAGACTATGTTGACGATGTGGTGGTGAAGTCGAAAACTCGAGCATCCCACCTAGAAGTCCTGAAACAAGTTTTAGAAAGATGCAGAGAATACAAGTTAAAGATGAATCCTCTGAAGTGCGCTTTTGGTGTCTCCTCTAGAAAATTCTTAGGTTTCCAAGTCACGGCGGAAGGAATCAAAGTTGACCCAGAAAAGATGAAAGTTATTACCACCATGCCTCCTCCACGCACCGTGAAAGAGCTCCAGAGCTTTATGGGCAAGGTAAATTACATTCGACGCTTCATTCCTGGGTTAGCTCAACTCATTGCTTCATTCACCCCTTTACTGAAGAAATGAGCAAGTTTCACATGGAAAACTATTCAACAAGATGCCTTTGAAAAATACAACAAATATTATTATCACCTGCTGTCATGAAACCTCGAGCGACCATTAATATTCTACACATCCTCCAGTGATGTTGTTGTTGGAGCTCTTCTTGCTCAAAAAGATGAATAAGGCGTCGAACATCCGATCTACTAATTCAATCGTACAATGAGAGATGCTGAACTACGATACCCAAAAGTTGAAAGAGCATGCTTGGCATTGGCTCACGCAGTCCATAAATTCAGACACAAAGCCGACCTTATAAAGTTCTTACTATCAAAACCAGCCTTGATAGGGAGACCAGCTAAGTGGCTACTTCAGATGTCAGAGTTTGACATAGCCTGTGTACCGCCCAAAGCAATCAAAGGCCAAGCATTTGCAGACTTGCTCACCTCATTTCCAGGGGAAGACGTCACAATGTTACATGAAGATGTACCCGGCGAATTTCCAGAGATTTCAGTTGTAAAAGAAGAAACATGGCTCTTCTACTTTGATGGATCCTCCACCCCTAGCAAAGACACTAGAGGAGCGGGCGTGGTGCTAGTATCTACGTCTTGCGAAGTCTTCTCACACACGTTCAAGTTGGATTTCCACTGTACCAACAATTCAGCAGAATACGAAGCTTTCCTACTAGGATTGTCTTTGGCCAAGCAAGCAGGACCAATGCACCTTGAGATAAAGGGAGATTCAAAGCTAATGGTCAACCAAATGAATGGAGTCTACTCTCTCAAAGAAATAACGCTTGCTCCATTCAGAGCCGAAGCACAACGGCTACTGACTCATTTTGTTGATGCGACGATCGTCCATACCGGTCGAACCAAAAACAGACGTGTTGAATGCCTAGCAACTCTTCCATCCAAGCTGCAATTTGAGGGAGCAGAGAAAGCTATCAAGGTGCTGAGGCGTGTTGTGTCGTCTACCTGGCTCACTCAAGTTGAAGACGTTCAAGCGAACGACTGGAGAGCACCTATCACTTATGAGTTGAGAAGTTTTATTTCAGAAGGGAAAGTTAGCCTCAAGGAATTAAAGAATTACTTCTTTCTTCATGGAGCATTGTACTATCGAAATCCTGATGGGTCTTTATCACGATGCCTCGGAGACGAAGAAGCGAACAAGCAACTCAAACGCATACATGAGGAAATATGCGAACATACATTAGTGGTTACACTCTACAGAAGGCTTCAAAGGCTCGGATATTACTGGTCTTCCATGGAGACTCAATCAAGAATTTTGCAAGGATCTTATCCCAATTGTCAGACGCCTCCTCATCATTTAGAGTCTTTGACAATCCATCATGTTGGGGACTGGAGGGAACCCTACATCAAGTACCTTCGGGACAATAACTTGTCGTTGGAAAAAAAAGAAGCAATCAAACTCACTCAGAGAGCTAGAACATTTATCTTTCTTGATGGAATCTTATACCGCAAAAGCTTTAGAGGAAACTTGCTGAGATGCTTAGCTGAGCATGAAATTCCAACAATTTTAAAAGAAATGCACGAAGGAGAGCATCAAGGAAAGAGAAAATTATTTCTCCATATTCATGAGAAATATTATTGGCCGAACATGGAAGACGATGCAGTTGCGCACGTTCAGAAGTGTCATCAATGCCAAATCCATGGTAATCTCATTCACACTCCTTGTCTCCCATTAAAATCTGTGAAAAATCCATGGCCTTTTTATAGCTGGGGACCGGATATCATCGGAAAAATCAATCCAGCATCATCAAAGCAACTAAGTATTTTACCAAATGGGTTGAAGCTATTCCTCTTCAAAGCACCACCGGAATCACAATTGCAGCCTTCATCAAATAATACATCATATGTAGATTTGGTGTTCCTAAACACATCATCACAGATAATGGAACTTCTTTTACCAACAAACATGTGAAGGAATTGCTCGAAGAATACGGTACCAAACAAGTATCCCCAAGGAAATGGAAAAGCAGAGAGCACCAACAAAACTTTGATCTGAATTCTCAGTCGAACAATTGATAATAATTCTCAAGCGTAGCATGAACAATTTCCTATGAATTTATGGGCCTATCGAACCGCACCAAGAAGCTCAATAGGAAATTCACCATACTCCCTCGTCTATGGAGCCGACGTCATACTCCTAGCAGAAATCAAAATTCCTTCAACAAGGATTGCAACATCCAGTGGAGTACAATGTGAAAAAGCGGGCGTCTAACAACACCACCCAATATTTTGCTTATAAATCTGTATGGACTAACTCTGAAATACTTTCTAGAGAATCAACTAGACAGTCAGACTCAATCTAGGTAAAAGTATCTCAAGGAGTTAATATCTCTCTCTTGTTCTGATTTACTCAAGCTAATAGAAATCATCGAGTCTTTAATCATACACAAGGAATAACTTGGATGGTACCAAAGACCAATATCCAAGGATCAATCAATGACAATCAACAACCAAAGGTTGGATTACTCTAATTGATGATCTAACGCACAACATGTATTATTTCAATTATAAAGATAAAATAATATAATGCGGAAATTGAAATAACACAGACACTAGAAATTTTGTTAATGAGGAAACCGCAAATGCAGAAAAACCCCAGAGCCTAGTCCAGATTGAACACACACTGTATTAAGACGCTACAGACACTATCCTAATCCAAGCTAACTTCGGACTGGAATGTAGTTGAACCCCAATCGATATCCCACTGATCCAAGGTACAGTTATGCTCCTACTCCTCTGATAACATCAGGATAATGCACACTTGATTCCCTTAGATGATCTCACCCACAACTAAGAGTTGCTACGACCCAAAATCGCAGGCTTTGACAATAAACAAATCTGTCTCACACAGAAAAGTCTATCAAAGGATCAATCTGTCTCTCACAAATAAACCCTAAAGGTTTTGTTCCGTCTTTTGATAATAATCAAGGTGGAAAGGAACCAATTGATAATCCGGTCTTATATTCCCTAAGAACAGCCTAGAGTTATCAATCACCTCACAATAATCATAATCATATGGTAGCGAAACAAGATGTTGCGGAATCACAAACAATGAAACGAAGATGTTTGTGATTACTTTTTATATCTTTCCTATCGGAGATATCAATCTCAATCCAATCAATCTGATTGTACTCGTACGATAGAAGATGTAAGATCAGATCACACAACTACAATAAAAGTAGTATCGGTCTGGCTTCACAATCCCAATGAAGTCTTTAAGTCGTTAACCTGGTTTTAGAAGAAGAAAACCAAAGGTTAAAAGAGAATCGACTCTAGCACGCAAACTAGTATCACACGTAAGGTGTGGGGATTAGTTTTGCACAATACTATATGTCTCCTTTATATATTCTTTCAAATCAGGGTTTGCAATCAATGTTAGCTTAGTAACAAAGCATTCAATATTCACTGTTAGATGCAAACCTGATTTAGATTCAAGCTAATATTTCTCAACCGTTAGATCGAAAACTTAGATTGTTACACATACTTGACAATGCACGCTTCTAGGTTTGTTAACCATACCCAAACATATGCACTTGTTGGTTCAACAATAGTTAACCAAAAGGTTAGCCATATGAGCATTTCATATCAACCATGTTCTTCTTCACCATAACTAGTTCAAATGACTTCAAATGAACTAGTTAGAGAGTTGTTCAATTGCAAGGAAATCTTATGTACTACACAAGACATAATTGAAGCAAAGATGATTTGATTCACTTGAACCGGTTCATGAAATTTTATAGCCACGGTTTGTAAACTGCATTCCTTAGTCTTTTTAAGTTTAAGTTTAAAAACCATCTTCAGATATATAACCTTCTCAAGTTCGCAGACTAGGTTCGTGGACTTAAGTTACCGGACAGAGTTTACAAACTCCAGCATAAATTCTCGGGTATGAGAACTTCGCCGGTTCGCGGACTGAGTTCGCGGACTTAGCTTCACGCAAGTAGTTTGTCAACTCCAGCAGAAATTCTAGGGTTTGAGAACTTCGGCAGTTCGCTGACTGAGTTCGCGTACTTGGCTCACGCCATTCTTCCGGTTCTCTTGATCAACAAAGTTCGCAAACTTTGGTTCAAGGAATAGGACTTATACATAAATGTGTTTCCACAACAATGCTTATGTCCACCATTGTTTATGTAATCTAAACTCTCATTTCAATCATTGAAACATTCTTAGAGGACGTTATATAGTTGTTACACCATTTCTCGTCAAAGCAATTTTCAAGATGATTGAAACATATCATGACTTTCGTCACATGGTAAAGATAAACTTAATTGAAGCAAAAAGCTTACCAACACATATTTCGAGATATAGATAGGCGAGGTACACTCAGCTCGAACCAAATGTGTATAATCCAAGTCTATATATATATAGCATACGACTTTTTGTGTCAAAGAGTAGGAGATAGAGTAGATAGACTTTTTAGTGATAGATAAGTTCAAGTCTTCACATACCTTTTTGTCGAGAAGTTCCACCGGTTCCTTGAGTATTTCTTCTACTTGTATGATGAATCGCCATGAAGTCCTTGAGATCAACTACACTTTCTATCCTAGTCCGAGACTTATCTATAATAGACTAGAAATCAAGACTTATAGTTTTGATCACTAACAATGACAAACATGCTTGAGATAGAAACGCATGCGAGTTCGACCGAGCAATGCTCTAAAAATCTCCCCCTTTGTCAATTTTAATGACAAAAATATCAATACATATGGAATACAAAAAAGATAAAGAAACTTTAGTAGCTCCTATTCCACATGTCTAATCTTCAACATTCCTCGAAATCTTCATCACTTCCAAGTACTCCAATGATCCCAAAGGTTGTAAGTTTAGCATCACCGTTGTTGAAGATCCGTATCTATAAGAATGAGAAAACATAGTTCTCGATCATTGTTATACAGTGTCATATATTATTACACAGCGTCAAAGTTCAATTGTATCACAACTTCAACAATAATACTATGGTGATATGTATTACTCCCCCTTAGTCAATACTCCATCTCACATGGAAACCACTCCCCCTTACATAATGATCCGAAAACCATATGTATTTTTAGTATGAACTACATATTAATTCTCCGCCTTTTTGTCAATAAAATTGGCAAAGGTACAAAAACGGGATCATAATGAAATTTACGAGAGAGTCATTTCATGACAAAAGGAAAAAAATACATACCAACTAATTTGGATGTAATCATAAAGCCGAAGTTAAATGCATGCATCAAGGAGTTTAAAGATACAAGATAACCCCTCTAAAATTCCACGGCCGCACACCCCTCAAGATATGATCATTAAGCATAAGTTAAAAAAAACTCTCCCCATTTGATGTCATTCCCGAAATAACAACAAGAGCGACCTTAATTTCAAAATAAAAGAAGGATTTTATTGGACACCAAAAACCATGAGAACGATTTTTTTATATCCAAAAAACTCGATCAAATTAATCACAAGTAAACCCATGATTAATTTAATCGGAATACACAATCTAATTAAACACATGAGGTGATAAATTCAATTGATTATGCTCAACATAAGAGAACTTATGGAGCAATAACTAAATAACCAAACAAGATGATTACTTTAGTTCAATATGCTCGACATAACATATCTCACGGAACACCAATGAAGCTAATAAATCAACTTGGTTGTATAGTGCTCAACATAAGATGTATTTCGGAGCCTCGCAGTAATACATAAAATATGGATCAAGGATGATCAATACTGCGGAATACACAAGGACTCATTCTATCTTCAATCACTATTTGCATAATGACAGTTAATAGACATAATCCTTGAAAACAAAAGATTTTAACCTATCTTCCATCAAAGATTGACAATATAGGCTTAACTTTTGTATTTTTCAAAAGTCCATTCATTCTTTTACCAGTGCGTGAATACCGAACACGAACGACTTTACTTTTGACAAAGTATGGGACAAACATAGTTCACGGACGTAAACACCAATATCCCGTAACAAATTGCAATATAACAAATCATAAAGATTAAATACTGCAAAACATCATCCTCTGAATATTTTTAGAATTTAAACCAATAAACCTAAAAAAAGAACAAGAAGATGAAAAATAATAGCTATGTGTAGTCACAATCATTGTTATCCAAAGCACTGGTCCAATTAAATCAAAAAGAAGACATACTAGGAAACAATAAATAAAGCAAGCTAAAAATAGACTCCAGTGCTATCACGAACACGAACTAGGATCATATGGACGGTTCAGAATCCTCACGAGACAAAGGGTCTTTTAGCTTGTGATCAACAACATTCATTGCAATATCAGATAGGTGATTCTCTTTGCGAAGATCATTGATGTACGAATTTATGAGACCAAGGTAAGTAGTAACCTTTTCCAACTCAGTTTTCAATGCATCAAGATTTTTCAGAGTAACAATGAGCTCTTGTTTTGCTTCCCCAAAGTACTTAAGAAAGTCATGAACAACTTCATCAGAGATCATATCATCCTTTTCAGCATCCTCATGAACATGGGAAAAATAACATGAAGCATTAGGATGATCTTCATCTACAAGGGTTCTTTTCTTCTTGGACTCAACATCACAACCTTTGTCAAGGAATCCTCTTGCAAAACCACCATAGCAAGATGAAGAATAAGACATTCTTGACAACCCAGAAGCCAACCTAGAGTATGCGTACGTGACTTTCGTAACCTAATAGGTTGATATTTAAGGGTCTCTTAGGGAAGGTATTCTAAGGTTTTCTTAAACTGTTGACTCGTCCCAGAACACGAGTATTCGTTCGAGTACAACATGACCCCCAAAAATAAAGCCCAAAAGGGACTTTTGCAACAAAAGACTCAAAAAATTCCATAACTCAGGAAAGCAATTTTGAGCATAGTTGTAGCAAGAAACAAGACTCAAACGAGGACTTCCTAAAGAAAAAGAGAAGCAAATTTAGACACAATAATACTTTCAGCACAACAAAAAATTTAGCTATGGATGATAAGAAGATAGCTCAACTCAACAGACGCAGATGCCAAAAGTATACCTGATTATTAACACATCTTACTCAACAGGATTTTTATGAGTAAGCTCTTCAAACCTTGTGATTAATTAACACAAGTATGATCCACGAGCTCATCAAGAGATTTGTTTTTATGGTCAAGTCTCTTTTTCCTCCTTAATCTAAAGAGGGATCCCTTTTTATGTGAGAAACTATCATAAAACTTACTGTCATCAAAATACGAGACATAGTTTGAGTTCTTACCAGAAGAATCTTGGTTTGAGGAGGAGGAAAACCTGTTGACGAATTCTTTATACCCTTTAATTATCTCTTTCAGATTATTTCTCATTTCATCAATTTTTCTTCTTTCTTCTGAACTTCCTTTCTCATCAGGGGCAGCGTTATTTCCAGAGACCATGACACGATCTTCCTTTAGACGATGTTTATTAAGACGTATTTTTTGTTCTTGAGTGTTCGAGGAACTCATTGAACTGACTTTCCTGGTAACATACACAGGGTGAAAACAAATTGGTTTATTCATACGAATGTTAGTTACACCTTTAAGAATTAAATCTAAGTGTTGATGGTGGTTTTTAGCTTAGGGTTAAAATCGTAAAACCGTACAACTGACATGACGTCACTATGACCATTAGAACTTTTATTGAATCGATCAGCATGCCTACATAATAATTACCAGGGTACCTTTTTTTTTATGTGTCATGTTCCACGGCAGAACCCTTAACATTGACCGACATCATCTATGCCAAACCTTAGTTCTCATGCTACCGCGCCAAGGCATGCCAACCATGCCAGCCGCACCACTGCGCCAATGGAAAACCATGCCAGCCACATCTCCGCGCCAAGGCATGCCAGCCGCACCACTGTGCCAATGGCAAGCCATGCCAGCCACATCTCCGTGCCAAGGCATGCCAACCATGCCAGCCGCACCACTTTGCCAATGGCAAACCATGTCGGCCATATATACACGCAAAGGCATGCCAACCATGCCAGCCGCACCACTGTGCCAATGGAAAACCATGACAGCCACATCTCCAAGGCATGCCAATCATGCCAGCCGCACCACTGTTCCAGTGGCAAACCATGCCAGCCACATCTCCGCGCCAAGGCATGCCAACCATGCTAGTCTCACCATGCGCCAATGGCATGCCAAACCCTTGGCCCCAACCATGCTAGCCGCACCATGCGCCAATGGCATCCCAAACCCTTGGCCCCACTATGCCAAGCCAACCGCGCCTTGCCTTGGTGGCATGCCAAACCCTTGGCCCCGCCATGCCAATCCAACCGCACCTTGCCTTGTCCCCACCATGCCAAGCCGTCCGTACCAAACCCTTGGGACCACCATGCCGGCCTTCCCCATGCGGATACCAAAACAAAGGCGTGTGACGATCAACGGCCACCCTTCCATCCTGGATGCAAATCCTAGCCGTCCAAGGTCGCCAAACAACGCATGGTAATCTTTGGCCCAAAACCCTAGTTTTGGCCACGCCAAACCGCGCCAAGGCATGCCTTGCCACATGTGCCAATAACATGCCAACCACCTTGTCGCGCCACACCATGTCGGTCTTCCCTATGCGGATACCAAAACGAAGGCGTGCGACGATCAACGGCCACCCTTCTATCCTAGATGTAAATCCTAGCCGTCCAAGGTCTCCAAACAACGCATGGTAACCTTTGGCCCAAAACCCTAGTTTTGGCCACGCCAAACCGCGCCAAGGCATGCCATGCCACATGTGCCAATAACATGCCAACCACCTTGTCGCGCCACACCATGCCGGTCTTCCCTATGCGGATACCAAAACGAAGGCGTGCGACGATCAACGGTCACCCTTCCATCCCAGATGTAAATCCTAGCCGTCCAAGGTCGCCAAACAACGCATGGTAACCTTTGGCCCAAAACCCTAGTTTTGGCCACGCCAAACCGCGCCAAGGCATGCCATGCCACATGTGCCAATGACATGCAAACCACCTTGCCGCACCATACCATGCCGGCCTTCCCTATGCGGCTACCAAAACAAAGGCGTGCGACGATCAACGACCACCCTTCGATCCTGGATGCAAATCCTAGCCGTCCAAGGTCGCCAAACAACGCATGATAACCTTTGGCCCAAAACCCTAGTTTTTGCCACGCCAAACCGCGCCAAGGCATGACATGCCACATGTTCCAATGGCATGCCATCCACCTTGCCGGGTCACACCATGCCGGCCTTCCCCATGCGGCTACCAAAACTAAGGCGTGCGACGATCAACGACCACCCTTCCATCCTAGATGCAAATCCTAGCCGTCCAAGGTCGCCAAACAACGGATGGTAACCTTTGGCCCAAAACCCTAGTTTTTGCCACGCCAAACCGCGCCAAGGCATGCCATGCCACATGTGCCAATGGCATGCCAATCACCTTGCTGCGCCATACCATGCCGGCCTTCCCTATGCGGATACCAAAACGAAGGCCTGCAACAATCAACTACCACTTTTTCATCTAAGATGCAGTTCTTAGCCGTCCAAGGTTACCAGCTAAAGCATGGAAACCTTTGGCCCTAGTTTGGTCGAGCCTAAACAAAGCCAAAACCCTAAATTTTGGCCGCGCCTAAACTGGCCCACATTAAAGCCATACTAATCATACTTTCATGCCACTGGCTACCAAACGAAAGGTTGCAATAATCAACGACTACCTTCCTCTTAAGATCCAGAATCTCAACCGTTGAAGGTCACCACCGAGCCGGCAAGTGTCCCTAGCTCAACTTGCCAGACAACAACAACATGCTACATGTATTCCACGAAAAGTTAGTAAATACAGGGAGTAATGGTGAAACACTTTCTTTTATGGAACATATATTCCAAGCGTTACCGGTTACCACCTCCTCCCATTTACTCACCCGTTTTCCATTTCTTAATGAGACCAGAGTGTGTTTCACTTCGACTTGTGTAAATAGGCATTACTTATTTCCACCGAACAACAAGTTCTGGTCAGGAGCATACAACACTCAGAAAACGTTTGCTAGCTTTCCCATCTGTTAGATTCCCAATTTCTGATACCAACAAAACAACTACTCTTCCAGAATCAACTATTCTTGTCTCAACTCTCTCTTCGCTTCCCTCCCCAAAACCAACCCTTCTCCTCCTCTTTGTGACCGAAGCAAGTCTGGAACGACCATTTATTGGTTTAGGCCGGATTTGTACAGATTGATCTCTCGAATCTTAAGTACTCCCTTGCAGTACATTGTTTAGGTTTTAGACTCGTTTCTCACCCACACACCCGAAATTACCGAAATCAGCGGAAACCGTTTTCACCCTCAAACAATTGGCGACCACAGTGGGAGATTGATCTTTCGGTTACAATGTCAATTTTCGACCATCGATCTCATGCTTCGACCCAGACATCAAGGAGGTAGAAGCAGGTGATCCGCTCAGGGATCGACGACTTAGTAACCAAACGACCCGATTATCAGTCTTGACACGGCGAGGGATGACTGGGGACTGCCTAGAGGTTAAAAGCGAACTATCCAACCAGGGATCGATGACTCGATTATCAGATGAGACGATTGGGGACTTTCCACAATCACGGAAGTTCCTCCCGTACAACTCGGTCTTACACCCGAAAGATTCCCTTTTCATCAGGACACCTGAAAAACCGAGTAAGTCTTACCTAGAAAAAATACATGGTTTTCTATTTCAAGTTTTCACGGGAATGATCAAACCGATATCCATGTTATGTTTCACCCCATGTCATCTACTGACACTCAACGCTCACGGTTCCATGGTTTTCCTAGGATGTTTGCGTCATTTGCAATTGTAACCAAGACAACATCATTCCCAAAACAATCCATTCCAAAACAATTCATTCCAAAAGAATAATCCAAAACCCTCAAGGTAACATTTTTCTATCAACCCAAAAATCCAGGAAATCAAAACCATAAACTAGGCGTTTCATTTGCCTTTCAAAAAAAAAAAAACCAAAAAATAAGAAGTTCAGAAGACAGAAATACATTCAAGGAAAGTTTTTCAACAATGTCTTGCTCTTCTTAGCAATAGCCTCCTTCTTGCTTTGGAGAGCCGCACCCTTCAACTTCAGCTTCCTGGACAATTTTTCGACTTTCGCTTCCTACTTCTTCACCATATCTGCAGAAGCACCTTCGACTGTTTCGACCAGCAACTTTTCAACCTCAGAGAAACCGTCAACGAACCAAGGAACATTGAACTCGAAGTTTACACACATGTCACGATGGAACCTCCAGCTCGAGATTACATCCTCAGAAACAGTATTACCGGTCACGTTGCATATGTCGTCAATCGAAGACAAAGCTTCCTCCACACGCTTAACCAACGCAAATCGACTAGTAACCTTCTTGGTCGTGGCGATATGTCCGTAGCTTTACCATATCTTGGTGTATAGCGCCGCATGTTTGGATGGCACGCTAAATCCCCCGATCAACACATGATCCGGATAAGGAACCAGGTATGGAGGGTTGAAAGTGGCGCCCGCGTCTACATCAGCAACCGACAAGGGATTCCTAACGAGAATTGCACCTGCGGCCACTGGAGTACTCTCTATTGTCTGAGTCACAACGACGTTATCATCTCGATCAACATCCATTTCAAGGTCGCCCGGTGCGGCTGCCAAAATTGGAGACAAAGCTGTATCACCACCAGTATCCTTCTCATGGACATCTTCAGAAACGGTTTCCCCCTATGAAATCACGAATTAGATATTTTCTAAAGAGAAAGAAAAAAAAAACATGCGGGAGACTCACTGATTCGCTTTCAGACTGGCTAGAGGAAGATTCAGCACTGCTGTCGGAAGAACTACTCTCACCATCACTGAACTCTGAGCTTTCATCCTTCTCGGGCTCCCCATCGCCACGGATAGACTCAGCACCTCCACCCTCCGTCTCGAGAAGCGATGTTTTCTGACTACTTACAAGTTTGGTAAAGGCGTTCACGCTGCTGAGACCCTAGGCAAGATACAAAGACGTATACTCAGGAAAGAAACAAGGATATACACGATCCAACTAAAGTCAAGAGAAAAATCACACGTACCCGCGTATTGAACGAACTGAAAGTCGGTAGGGCTGTCGAAACTGACTGGGAACCATCTGCACGGCTTTTAGATCTTCGCTCCTTCACTTGGGGACTATTTGCATTCGGTCTAACGGATTTTCGCTTGGGCGAAGAAGGATCCCTCAGCAGTGGATGCTCCGCTAAAACCGCAGGAGAAGGCTTACCGCGACGGTTTTCTACCACATCATTCACGAATCCATGGAAAACGATAAACTCATCCTTCCAAAATATGTTATATTTGGAGGTTGTTGATGGATTTCGTTCCGCATGCAGGAAAGGGAGCCTCTTATCCGACACAAGAACAGTAGCATCGAGAACGGTTGGTAACGATACTTCTGGAACAACCGTCTGACGAACAAGTGGGACCCCTTGGTCAAAACCCATATGCCGAGCCGCTCTATCGATATTGTAAGAGTCTTCTTCGCAAGATCCTTGAAAGAAAGACGACACATAACCGGGCGTGCAGCTTCGCATGAACACTATCTCTCCAACACTCATATCCTCTTTATCAGAAGACAAAGACATGCTCGGAGCAGGAGCAAAGGTACCGATCTGAGTTATGGACACATGCACCGGATCCATGGACGAAAATTCACCGTGTGCGAGTTGTCAAGGAATCCAACCAGGTTCGAACCAATCTTTGGGCGCCTATTCGACCAGCGCAGTATCCTAGAGCCACCCCAAGACTCGGGAAGTACGGCCAACAGTTTTGGAGCATACCTTTCGAAGTTATCCCACATCCACGCTTGGAGAAAGGCGGCATGAACATACGAATCCACTTTCATGTAACCATTTGAAGCGCACATGTCTGTGACCAGCTGATCCAAGTGTGTGTACAGAGAACCAAGAAACAAGACGCCAATAGGGAGAACGACACCTTTTGCCAATTTTATAGCAAACTTGATAAGTTCCAATCTTATCTCCTTCTTACCCGAGCCGTCATCGAAAATATATCTGGATAACCAAAGATCCAAGAACGTCGCGACATGAAGAATACTATTTTTATGATTCGGATCCAACCCATCGGGAAACCACTGAGACACCCACCATCCATAGAATCACCTCGTCTCGTTTTCTTTCCGAACGAATCCTTTTATTTTGCAACCAGAGCGGCGCGCATTTCTTCTTAATCTGCAGACAATTTGACATCGAGGTTTCCTATTACATGAAGGTTCAGCAACACGACCACGCTCTCTAAGGAGATAGTCATTTCACCCCACCTGCATATGGCCGTGTGAGTGTCTGGACACCATCTGGAAATAAAAGCATCCAAGCCTGGAATATTTCCTAATTTGAAGCACCGCAGAAGCCGCGACAACATCAATGATCTGCGCCTTGGTCAAACGGGCTTTTACACATTCCTGGCTCATCATGAATCTCATCCATTTCTCAAAGGGACGCAAAGGACTCACAGAGATTTTAAAGTCAATAGGAGAAGCATGATACTCTTTCCTTTGAAGACAAAACCTTATTACACCTTCTGGCCGAACCGACCAAGCCTTTCCTTCACTTTCCGGACCATTCAGAAGAATCGACACATACTTGGGATGATTTCTCCTAATCGTGGAGGATGTTGTAAAGAACTCATCATCTATGTTTGGCTTGGAATTGCCAACATCTTTCGGTACGACAGAACTTTTCTCAAATGACATCCTAACGAAAATTCTCTCACGCTACTTCCACCTTCGAAATAACTACAATGGAACAATACGAAGAGAAATTATTACGGAAAGTGCATGGAAATTATTTTATCAGACACAGGAGATACATCCTGGACGCAAGCCAATTTGTTTCAAAGTCATAATGCGCGTAGGCAAAGAAATGGGGACGGACAGACCCTGCATCACCTCCTCATACCAAGACCATACCCTGCAGCGGGAAATTTATGCCCGGCTGAGGAGGCGCGCCCCACCACGAGAACCATACACACGGTCACACCAAGAAAAAGGATTAAACCCTAGAAGCTAGGTTTTCGCGGGAAGGGAATGACAATTACCAGCTCATGCATATGCCTACTTTGCACGGTAATTGAGGCGGCCAACATCACCACGGTATTCACGCCTAAATGTTACTACAAGTTCGTGCAAAGCACACCTACGACTAGGATTCATACCAACGCAGAAGGACAACATTTCTACAAGTTCACGAAAAGGTACGCCTACAGCTAGGGTTTGCACTAACATAAAAAAAAAAAAAAAAATTTAAAGAGGAAGTGTTGGAAGACATAACTGGGATTCGCTCGTCCGCTTTACTATTACCACACGGCCAGAATAAAAAAAAATAGCTGTGAAGTAAAAGGAGAGGCCGGCCCTCCTTTTATAGGCGTGATACTTGTGGGTTTGAATAAGGAAAGGACTTCCTATTTGAGTCAAGTAAGGAAAAGAGGCAACCGGTCCCGCGAAGACGAATCACCATGCCAAGACCGTCCGCGCCATTGCCTTGGCCCCACCACGCCAAGCCGTCCTCCATGCTTGCCTCACCAGGACCGCGCCATGCCTTGGCCCCACATGCCAAGCCGTCCGCGCATGCTTTACCTCACTAAACTGCGCCATTGCCTTGGCCTCACCACGCCAAGCCGTCCTCCATGCTTGCCTCGCCAGGACCGAGCCATGCCTTGGACCCACATGCCAAGCCGTCTGCATGCTTTGCCTCACCAAATTGCGCCATTTCCTTGGCCCCACCATGCCAAGCCGTCCGCGCCATGACTTGCCGCACCAACACCGACAACTCGCCAATCCAGCATCATGATGTTCCCTAACCCATCCAAGGTGATGCATAGCCAGACTAAGCCGATGATCTTCATCTCTCTACTTCATGGTCTACACCACGAATAAAATCTATGCAAGGCCGCCAAACACGAGGATCATGGACTCTCCTTACCTCTCGAAAAAGGTAAGTCAGACCTTCCTGACCATCTTTTCACGACTTTTCGTTTCGATTTTTTTCCTTGCCCGTCACCATCTTATGCTTACCTCACAACAATGCTCTTGTTCCAACCTAAGAAGGGGACTTAATGTTGATGGTGGTTTTTAGCTTAGGGTTAAAATCGTAAAACTGTACAACTGACATGACGTCACTATGACCATTAGCACATTTATTAAATCGATCATCATGCCTACATAAGAATTACCATGGTACCTTTTTTTTTATGTGTCATGTTCCTCGGCAGAACCCTTAACATTGACCGACATCATATATGCCAAACCCTAATTCTCATGCTACCGTGCCAAGGCATGCCAACCGTGCCATCCGCACCACTGTGCCAATGGAAAACCATGCCAGCCACATCTCCGCGCCAAGGCATGCCAACCATGCCACCCACATCTCCGCGCCAAGGCATGCCAACCATGCCAGCCGCACCATGATGTGATTTGTAGATAGTGGTAAAAAGTGATTCGATTCTCGAACTTGTGAAGGATAACTTTAGATTTAAATTCAAAACTAAATAGAAAACTCACTAATAATTATAACAAACACTGACAAAGTTGGTATCAATATTAAAAGAAAACTGAGGCTAAGATTCCACTATTTTCCAAGTTTAAGGTGATTTAATCCAATCTTTGTATTCATGCAATTTTCTCGTTCTATTTGATTCTTACTATTGCGACAAGTAGATTTTCAAAAGCAATAATTGTAAATACCAAGTATGAAGCATCAAAAGTCTTAAACTAAGCATACTCCATCAAAATAGATCACAATTACTCAAATAAAAATCATATTCGATATTAGTTCAAGGAAAATAATCATAATAAAATTGAAATAAATATATAAAAGAGAATATACCACTTCTTGTTGGAAAAAAAGCTTCCTCTAGTGCCTCAGCAATGGGGTTTAGCTCCTCATACTAACCATGTTCTCAAAATATGTTTTTATAGCTCAAAAGTGTACAAGGAGGTGAAAAAGTGATAACACAGCCGATTCGCAACAGTGTGAAGGTGTTGCAGAATCTCTGTTACAAAGAGGAAACAGTAGCTAAAGACCTAATGCAATTACTGCTGATAAACGATAGATGGGTTCTGTTGTTGAATAGCGATAGTGTTCTGCGACAGATACTTGTGCGTCAATGTTCTTCGTGTTCTTCCTCTTCAGCAGCAGCAGCAGAATAAGGTATTTTCCTGCAACTCGATCTTTAGAGCTCTGTGGTGTTCTAAACTTCTCTGAAATGCTTCGTCCCCCTTCTATGAGTTATCCCAACTCCTTTTATAGCCCACAGGTCGATTTAATCTCCAAGAAATCTCCTTTTTGTTTTTGCCAAAGTTACGGGTTTTATCTATTCTTTCCATATCCTCATACGCGGCTTCAAACACTCCCTTTTTTGCTTCTCACGCGTCTTCCAAGTATAATCCAACGTCCCAGACTCTCTCAAAGATAGTCTTAACTTCAACAAAGAATCCTATTTCCTTATCTACCTGATAGTTTCCATATATCAACCAAAATCCCGTGATAAACTTCACCTCCCTGTTTTAGACAACTCGATGATTTCCTCCTCTATTTTCGAATCTAGAGGGATTACCATCCCTGTTTTGATGAATCTAGTGAATCCCAACAAATATCCACGTCAAACTCCGACTAAATCTGGTCCTAGTCATCAACAAAACTTCGATAAACTTCCACCTCCTCTGTTTCACTCCAACACGGTTGACCAGCCCAAAATACTCGATCCAAACATACACACCAACCCTGTCAGGCTCTAACAGGTCTATTCCAACGAAAATAAGCCATTGAATCTCCATAGAAATCGCTCAAAACTCCAACCCTAAATCTTCCTGCGTCTGCACTATTTTCCCGCCAATTTGAAATTTGAGTTTGGGAAGAAAGGTGGTCGCCCCCTATCCAGAGTGGGGGTGCGAATAACAGCTGCCTTGGGGGTGTCCTGGGGGTGCCCCTTATCCAAACCAGGGGTCCGAATAGCAAGTGTCCTCCGGGTGCTTTCCGAAAACTTTTCGAGCCAATATTTTCCAAAAATGTTTATTGGCCAAAAATACCTACAAATAAATAAAACACCATAATAAGTACAAAAATGAGCCCTAACAATATATAGAATGGAGACAAATCGGACACAAAAATGTGTGTATCAAATACCCCCAAACCTATTATTTGTTTGTCCTCGAGCAAAAATAAAATAGAAATAAAATCCTAACTCACTGTCGCAGGCATCGTCGATTGCTTTTAGCGTATGTAATAAGCCTTTAAACCCCTAGGTGTCCCTAGTGGCCGAGTTATAGTCTCGGGAGGGCTTACCAGAGGTATACCCACAAAAACTTTACTCCAGATCCTAGCTATCTACGCAGAACCTTAGAAGGCACTAAAGAATCTTCTTGGTTGGCATACTTATTGACTACAGGAGGAAGTACCCTGATGCGAAATTCCAATTGCTGTACACGAGTTCCCACTCAAGCATACTAAAATTCATATGAAGTGACAAAGCTCTACTCAGATAGTTGCACTACGGACATCAATATACGGAGTCAAAACTAATCACATGGATAGATCAAGAAGATGGATATAGAGAAAAACATAGATGGTTTTGATGTTTACTAGGTGAACGGTGTTTCACATTTCTGTCTGAAGGCCTCCGCCAAAATGAACCTATCCTAATGGACTGAGATACTAGTCTGACTAATATCAACACACTGACATATACAAGGGTACCAGTGGTCGATAATCCTAACTCCAGGTCAACACAACTGGCATATACAAGGGTTCCAGTGGTCGACTTTATTGAATTTATTCCAGTTGGTCTGATGGTCTGGTCTCAATTTCTCTCTCTTTTTTTTTCTTTCTTTTTTTCTCTTTTTTTTTTGTATCTCAATCAATCTAATTCATCCTAGCATTGGTAACAACTTGAATTGTGAGCCCTACCTAATCACTTAGAGAAACATAGTTTAAAAACAAAATAAAATCAAAAGAGAAGTGAAAAGGACTCAACGAGATATGGTGAAACTATCATGTTATTTCTAACACCTGAGCTCTGTGCTTTTATGAATAGACTCTTTAGATGTTGCCATCTAGTCAGATTGGTTCCTCAACTCCTACAACCAAAATGCTTCCATCCACTTAGATTGGTTAGTGCCATCCTTAACAGGGATAAATTTCTAGGCTCTGGAGTTTATTTATTGCAACGAAAAGGTAACAAAAAGTTCTACCCCACCCCCAAACTTAAATCTAAGATTGTCCTCAATGTTTCTAATTAAAGAACAGTACCAAAAATATAAGTAACATGAGTAAATATTAAAGAGAGAAGTCGGAAAGATAGTACCTGGGTGAAGTGTAACCAAAAACCTACAAAAATATTATACAACATACAAAATCGCCTCGATGGTCAATCAAGGTAAACAGGGTCCTCCAGAGGGACCTCCTCAGCATCACCTGTAGGAAAAGTCTCTAAAAAGGGCTTCAATCACTGACCGTTAACCTTCGAAGAACTACTACCATCCGGTGTCTCAATCTCAACAGCGCCATGAGGAAAAACAGTACGGACCACAAAAGGACCGGTCCACCGAGAGCACAACTTCCCGGGGAATAGATGCAAACGAGTGTCATACAAAAGAACTTTTTGACCTGGAGAAAATGAATTTCGTAAAATATTCCTATCATGCACAAGTTTCATTTTGTTCTTATACTCCTTAGCACTATCGTATGCATCTCTACGAATCTCGTCCAACTCATTGAGCTGGAGCTTTCTTTGAGCTCATGCCTTGTCAAGTGAAAATTTTAAGTTCTTAATAGCCCAATAGGCTCGATTCTCTAACTCAACAGGCAGGTGACATGCCTTGCCAAACACTAAACGATAAGGTGACATTCCAATGGGTGTCTTAAACGCAGTACGGTAAGACTATAAGGCATCAGTAAGCCTCGAAGACCAGTCTTTCTTGTTTGGATTAACTGTTTTCTCTAGAATACGTCTAATTTCCCTATTAGAAACCTCTACCTGACCACTAGTCTGAGGGTGATATGGGGTTGCTACTTTATGGGTAATATCGTATTGTTTCATTAAAAGAGCAAATGGTCTATTACAAAAGTGTGAACCTCTATCACTAATTATAGCTCGCGGCGTACCAAAACGTGTAAGTATATTCTCTTTCAAAAACTGGACTACGACCCTGTGGTCATTCGTTTTACACGAAACCGCCTTAACCCACTTAGACACATAGTCTACAACGACAAGTATGTAAAGATAACCAAACGAAATAGGAAATGGACCCATAAAATCAATGCCCCATACATCAAAGACCTCAATCACTAAAATAGGGTTCAAAGGCATCATATTTCTACGGGAAATGGTTCCTAACTTCTGGAAACGCTCACAAGAAACACAATGACTATGGGAAGCTTTAAACAACGAAGTCCAGTAAAATCCACACTGCAAAATCTTAGCAGCAGTCTTCTTAGCACTAAAATGACCGCCACATGCATGTTCATGACAAAAGGAGATAATACTATACTGGTCACTCTCAGATACACATCTCCTAATAATCTGGTCCGGACAATACTTAAACAGATAAGGATCGTCCCAAAAGAAATGCTTAACCTCGGCTAAAAACCTAGAACGATCTTGCTTACCCCAATGTTGAGGCATTCGACCAGTAACAAGATAATTCACTATATTTGCATACCAAGGTGATTGGGAAACAGAGAAAAATTGTTCATCAGGATAATTGTCCCTTATAGGAAGGGAATTATTAGGAGAACTAACAACTAGCCTAGACAAGTGGTCTGCTACCACATTCTCTGCACCATTTTTGTCTCTAATGTCTGGACAAAATTCTTGTAACAAAAGGATCCATCTAATCAATCTAGGTTTGGTATCCTTCTTAGACAAAAGGTATTTCAAAGCAGCATGATCAGTATAGTTTACGATCTTAGAACCTAATAAATAGGATCTAAACTTATCCAAGGAAAACACGATGGCTAGCAATTCCTTCTCAGTAGTTTTATAATTCATTTGGTCATCATTCAGAGTTTTTCTAGCATAGTAAATCACATGGAGTAATTTGTTTTCTCGCTGACCTAGCACAACGCCTATAGCATAATCTGAAGCATCACACATAATTTCAAAGGGTAGGTTCCAGTTAGGTTCCTGGACTATCGGGGCAGTAGTGAGTAAAGTTTTAAGATTATCAAAAGTCTTTAAGCAAGCATCATCAAAGACAAACTTAACATCTTTTGCAAGCAAATTGCAAAGAGGTCTAGAAATCAAGCTAAAATCCTTAATGAATCGACGGTAAAAACCTGCATGCCCTAAGAATGACCTAATATCTTTTACAGTTTTTGGGACCTGTAGAGCCTTAATAAGGTCAATTTTGGCTTTGTCTACCTCTATACCTTTTGAAGAAACGATGTGCCCTAAGACAATTCTTGATTCAACCATGAAATGGAATTTTTCCCAATTAAGCACTAAATTCTTTTCCTTACACCTAGTCAATACTAATGTCAAATGATGCAAGCACTCAAAAGATGAACCAAACACTGAAAAATCATCCATAAAGACCTCTAAAAACCGTTCTACAATATCAGAAAATATGCTCATCATACAACGCTGAAAAGTCGCAGGGCATTACATAACCCGAAAGGCATGCGTCTATACGCAAAGGTACCAAAGGGACAGGTAAAAGTGGTTTTCTCTTGGTCTTCTGGGGCAATAACAATCTGATTATAACCGGAGTAGCCATCTAAGAAGAAATAGTGACTATGTCCAGCTAACCTATCTAGCATTTGGTCGATAAAAGGAAGGGGAAAGTGATCTTTCCTTGTGACCTTGTTCAATTTCCTATAGTCAATACAGACACGCCATCCCGTGGTCACTCGGGTTGGGATTAATTCATTATTATCATTCTGGACTACAGTGATACCTGATTTCTTGGGGACAACCTGAACGGGGATAGCCCACTTACTGTCTGAAATTGGGTAAATAATACCCGCATCTAACAACTTAAGCACCTCTTTTCGAACTACCTCTTTCATGTTAGGGTTTAGTCGACGTTGCATCTCCCTAGAAGGTGTGGAGTCTTCCTCTAAATGAATCTGATGCATACACACAGTAGGACTTATACCCTTAATGTCTGCTATAGTCCACCCTAAAGCTTCCTTATTGTCTTGAAGTACTTTTACTAGCCTACTTTCCTGATCACTATCCAAATCGGAAGCTACAATCACAGGTAAAGTCTCAGATGGGCCTAAAAACAGATACTGTAGAGTATCGGGTAGTGGTTTAAGGTCCAACTTTGGGGGCTCTTCTAAAGAATGAATTAGGGTAGTCTCAGAACTGGTAACGGTTCGAACCTAGCTTTCCATCTATCAGTGTCTAACACAGGGGTAGAATCTAATAGAGCATTCACTTGTTCAATAGTGCTATCGTCATCAAAATCTAAACCAAAATGGGATAGACAACTTTCTAATGGGTCTTCAAATAAAATGTTAGGTAATGACTTCTGAACTAAGGCTTCTATCATGTTCACCTCTTCGACACATGTGTCATCTAGCTCATAAGGTAGCTTACTGACATTAAAAATGTTCATCTCTACAGTCATATTACGAAAAGATAAATTCATCACACCATTTCGACAGTTAATGATCGCATTAGACGTAGCTAAAAATGGGCGACCTAAAATCACAGGTATCTGGTTTTCTGGGTCAGGGACAGGTTGGGTATCTAGGACCACGAAATCCACTGGATAAATAAACTTTTCGACCTCAATAAGAACATCCTCGATAACACCTCGAGGGATTTTAACAGACCTATCAGCTAACTGCAGTGTCATCTGAGTAGGTTTCATTTCACCAAGTCCTAGCTGTAAGTATACATGGAATGGCAGTAAGGTCACACTGGCTCCTAAGTCAAGTAAATCTTTTTCTACCCGGAAGTTACCTATTGTGCAAGCAATGGTAGGAGAACCCGGGTCTTTGTACTTTGGAGTTGTGGTGTTCTGAATGATTGAACTTACCTGACTAGCTAAAAAGGCTTTCTTATGGACGCTAAGTTTTCGCTTTCGCGTACACATATCCTTAAGGAACTTGGCATAAGCAGGAATTTGCCTAATTTCATCTAATAAAGGAAGGTTTATGGTAACTTGCTTAAAAACCTCCACTATGTCATTAAAGTTCGATTCCTTCTTTGTTGGTACTAATAGCTGAGGAAATGGGGCTCTAGGCACAGAATCAGACATCTCAGGAACTGAGTTGGCATCATCAGAAATTTTATCAGTTTCCTTAGCTAGTGGTCCTGAGGGGTGAACTACAATATGTTCACTATCGGGCATGGTTACCTGATTTTCTACTATTCTACCACTCCTAAGGGTTCTAATAGCATTTAATTGATTCGATGGTTTTGTACCTACTTCATGAACTCCTCTAGGATTGGGATTAGTCTGACTAGGGAACCTACCATTATCTCTCTCACTTAAGGTCTTAGCTATTTGGCCGACTTGAAGTTCTAACTTAGCAAGGCTCTGAGCATTAGTTTGAAAATTCTGCTTGGTTTCCTGTTGAAAACTAACATGGCTCTGTGCTAACATTTCCTAAGTTTTTGCTAACATCTTAATAGATTCCTCTAAGCTAGTCGTTTTATTTTCTGGGCCTGATGTATTCCTAGTGTAGCCAAAACCTGGGGGAGCATTAGAATTATTAGAATGACCCTGACTCTGGCCCTTTGACCATGAAAAGTTCGGATGGTTCCTCTAACCAGGATTATAGGTTTCTGAATATGGGTCAAACTTCTGACGATTATCAAACCTAGTGTTATTATGTAGAGCCTTCACTTCCTCTTCATTATTCCGTCCTTCCCAAAAAGGCTCCAATCTACCACTAGTGTTATCCACTTCTAAAGCTTCTAACCTTTTCGCTATAGCAGCAATTTTGGCATCTGATTCATAGCCTCCTTCTACCCTATTAACGTTTCCTCTGACGAGAAGAATTTTTTTCTGGGGTCCCCTACTACTTTCCCATTGTTGGGTCTTTTCGGCGACTTCATGCAAATATGTCATCGCGTCATCAACTGTTTGGTTCTCAAATCCACCAGTACACATAGATTCTACTGTGGTTGTGGTGGGATAATCTAAACCCTCATAAAGGATCTGAACTAAACTAACTTTCTCTAAACTATGATGATGACATTGGGCTAATAAATCATTGAACCTTTCCAAATACCTATAGAAAGTTTGTCCCTACTGTTGAGAAAACGTGAAGATTTGCGTCCTAATAGACGATGTTTTGTGCCTAGGGAAAAACTTGTTCAAAAAGGCAGATGTAAGTTGTTCATACGTTTCAATTGACCCGGAAGCCAAACTATATAGCCACGATTTAGCTTTATCTTTTAGGGAAAAGGGGAATAACCTAAGTTTCAAAGATTCAACATCTAAGTTTCTAATCCTGAGGGTACTACAAATTTTCTCAAAGTCCCTAACATGGAAATAAGGGTTTTCATTTTCTTTCCCTAAAAAGATTGGGAGAAGCTGTAAGGTCCCAGGTTTAAGTTCATAAGTTGCTTCCGTCTCAGCTAACCTGATACATGAGGGACCAGTAGTCCTAGTTGGATTCTACAGAGCTTTCAAAGTTGCCATTTCTGGCGCTATCGGAGCAACATGGATTCTCTCCTCAGTCAAAGGACGTTCAAAAACAGACTCTTCAAAAGTCGAACTCTCTAGATTAAGGTAATCGAGACGCTTCGAACTACTAGGTTTCTCTTTAACAAATCTACCTAGTGTGTCTCTTTTACGTTCAGGCATACAATAGAATTTTCTAAATTGGAAGGGTAAGCAAACACAGATCAAGGCCGACTCAACCAAATCAAACTTGTTGATTTCTAGCAAACAAAAAGCATGATGGCTCCACTTAGATTGTTTCTAGACCAGCTTCTAATCCTTCGAACATGAATTCATTACAATTTAAGAAAACCCCTCTGGAATCAATCCGAGTTAACGTAAGTTGAATAGAGGCGAGGGAAGCTCGGTGGATCTTTGATACCCAAGGCCTCACCGGTATTACAAGACGGCGCAGTCACGCATTCAACTTACAGAAACCGTCAAGAACTTCGAAGTATGCTTAAAAGAGTAACCAATATTTTTCTAATGACTTTCCTGTTAATATCGTTACCCTATCGGTCTCGTTCTAGTCAAAATTTTAGGCTTAGGTTCGCGTAGGTTACGTGTTTCTAAAGCGGGCAAGAAGAGAACGCTGATGAAATCCGAACCCTTATCTTGTATGGCCAGGCCTTACCCTTTACTAGAAAAATAAATGTCCGTATTCAGTCCTCAACATATATGCATACGAAGGAGTCCAGTAACTCGCTGATAGGGGATTCGCGAGTGTTTAGAATCTTACCTCCCGTTCCAGACGGGGGATGAATCGGTTGTAGTCGACTCGGGCCACTGACACCGATGTCAAGTGTACGAACCCAAGGTGCAGAGACAATATCGTAATTGTCCTCCTTCTCTGCAAACAGTTTATCTTTAAAGTACCCTTCTGTAGGGTAATAAAAAAATAATGTCCCAAAGTCCAAAAGTCCAAAAAGAAAAGAAAAATTACAAAAATAATAAACCCTAATACAGTTTTTTTTTCTAAAAGAAAATAAACAAACCCTAAACTAAAATTGTCTAAAATAAAATTGTCTTCTTTTCTATTCTTTTTGCTTTAATCTTTAGCTCAAAGTCTTTATGAAATCACCAAACTCTTTGGCTCAATTTTCTTTATGATCCAGAACCTGCAGACACAAGATAACTATCCAAAAACATAAAAAAAAACAAAAGAAATTAAAAAAATAAAAATAAAATAAATCTAAAACCCTAAAAACAAAAATTTATGTGATTTGTAGATAATGGTAAAAAGTGATTCGATTCTCGAACTTGTGAAGGATAACTTTAGACTTAAATTCAAAACTAAATAGAAAACTCACTAATATTTATAACAAACACTGACAAAGTTGGTATCAATATTAAAAGAACACTGAGGATAAGATTCCACTATTTTCCAAGTTTAAGGTGATTTAATCCAATCTTTGTATTCATGCAATTTTTTCGTTCAATTTGATTCTTACTATTGCGACAAGTAGATTTTCAAAAGCAATAATTGTAAATACCAAGTATGAAGCATCAAAAGTCTTAAACTAAGCATACTGCATCAAAATAGATCACAATTACTCAAATAAAAATCATATTCGATATTAGTTCAAGGCAAATAATCATAATAAAATTGCAATAAATAGATAAAAGAGAATATACCACTTCTTGTTGGAAAAATAACTTCTTATAGTGCCTCAGCAATGGGGTTTAGCTCCTCATATTAACCATGTTCTCAAAATATGTTTTTATAGCTCAAAAGTGTACAAGGAGGTGAAAAAGTGATAACACAGCCGATTCGCAACAGTGTGAAAGTGTTGCAGAATCTCTGTTACAAAGAGGAAACAGTAGCTAAAGACCTAATGCAATTACTGTTGATAAACGATAGATGGGTTCTGCTGTTGAATAACGATAGTGATCTGCGACAGATACATGTGCGTCAATGTTCTTCGTGTTCTTCCTCTTCAACAGCAGCATCAGAATAAGGTATTTTCCTGCAACTCGATCTCTAGAGCTCTGTGGTGTTCTAAACTTCTCTGAAAGGCTTCGTCCCCCTTCTATGAGTTATCCCAACTCCTTTTATAGCCCACAGGTCGATTTAATCTCTAAGAAATCTCCTTTTTATTTTTTCCAAAGTTACGGGTTTTATCTATTCTTTCCATATCCTCATATGCAGCTTCAAACACGCCCTGTTTTGCTTCTCACGCGTCTCCCAAGTATAATCCAACTTCCCAAACTCTCTCAAAGATAGTCTTAACTTCAACAGAGCATCCTATTTCCTTATCTACCTGATAGTTTCCATATATCAACCAAAATCCCGTGAAAAACTTCACCTCCCTGTTTTAGACAACTCGATGATTTCCTCCTCTATTTTCGAATCTAGAGGGGTTACCATCCCTGTTTTGATGAATCTAGTGAATCCCAACAAATATCCACGTCAAACTCCGACTAAATCTGCTCCTAGTCATCAACAGAACTTCGATAAACTTCCACCTCCTCGGTTTCACTCCAACACAGTTGTCCAGCCCAAAATACTCGATCCAAACATAAACACCAACCCTGTCAGGCTCTAACAGGTCCATTCCAACGAAAATAAGCCATTGAATCTCCATAGAAACTCCAACCCTAAATCTGCCTGCGTCTGCACTATTTTCCCGCCAATTTGAAATTTGAGTTTGGGAAGAAAGGTGGTCACCCCCTATCCAGAGTGGGGGTGCGAATAACAGCTGCCTCAGGGGTGTCCTGTGGGTGCCCCTTATCCAAACCGGGGGTCCAAATAGCAAGTGTCCTCCTGGTGCTTCCCGACAACTTTTCGAGCCAATTTTTTCCAAAAATATTTATTGGCCAAAAATACCTACAAATAAATAAAACACCTTAATAAGTACAAAAATGAGCTCTAACAATATATAGAATCGAGACAAATCGGACACAAAAATGTGTCTATCACACCACTGTGCCAATGGCAAACCATGCCAGCCACATCTCCACGCCAAGGCATGCCAACCATGCCAGCCGCACCACTGTGCCAATGGCAAACCATGCCAGCCACATCTCCACGCCAAGGCATGCCAACCATGCCATCCGCACCACTGTACCAATGGCAAACCACGCCAGCCACATTCTCTGCGCCAAGGCATGCCAACCATGCTAGCCGCACCATGCGCCAATGGCATGCCAAACTCTTGGCCCCACCATACCAAGCCAACCGCGCCTTTCCTTGGCCCAAACCATGCTAGCCGCACCATGCGCCAATGGCATGCCAAACCCTTGGCCCCTCCATGCAAAGCCAACCGCACCTTGCCTTTGCCCCACCATGCCAAGCCGTCCGTACCAAACCCTTGGCCCCACTATGCCAATCCATCCACGCCATTGGCCTTGGCCCCACCATGCTGGCCTTCCCCATGTGGCTACCAAAACGAAGGCATGCGACTATCAACGACCACCCTTCCATCCTGGATGCAAATCCTAGCCGTCCAAGGTCGCCAAACAACGCATGGTAACCTTTGGCCCAAAACCCTAGTTTTGGACACGCCAAACCGCGCTAAGGCATGCCATGCCACATGTGCCAATGGCATGCCAACCACCTTGCCGCGCCACACCATGCCGGCCTTCCCTATGCTGCTACCAAAACGAAGGCGTACGACGATCAACGACCATCCTTTCATCTTAGATGCAAATCCTAGCCGTCTAAGGTCGCCAAACAACGCATGGTAACCTTTGGCTCAAAACCCTAGTTTTGGCCACGCCAAACCGCACCAAGGCATGTCATGCAACATGTGCCAATGGCATGCCAACCACCTTGCCGCACCATACCATGCCGGCCTTCCCTATGCGGCTACCAAAACGAAGGCGTGCGACGATCAACGACCACCCTTCCATCCTGGATGCAAATCCTAGCTGTCCAAGGTCACAAAACAATGCATAGTAACCTTTGGCCCAAAACCCCGGTTTTGGCCACGCCAAACCGCGCCAAGGCATGCTATTCCACAGTGCAAATGGCATGCCAACCACCTTGTCGCGCCATACCATGCCGGCCTTCCCCATGCGGCTACCAAAATGAAGGCGTGCGATGATCAACGGCCACCCTTCCATCCTAGATGCAAATCCTATCCATCCAAGGTCGCCAAACAATGCATGGTAATCTTTGGCCCAAAACCCTAGTTTTGGCCACGCCAAACCGCGCCAAGGCATGCCATGCCACATGTGCCAATGGCATGCCAATCAACTTGCCGCGCCATACCATGCCGGCCTTCCCTATGCGGCTACCAAAACGAAGGCCTGCAACAACCAATGACCACTTTTTCATCTAAGATGCAGATCTTAGCCGTCCAAGGTTACCAGCTAACGCATGGAAACCTTTGGCCCTAGTTTGGTCGCACCTAAACAAAGCCAAAACCCTAACTTTTGGCCGCGCCTAAATTGGGCCACATTAAAGCCATACTGATTATACTTTCATGCCACTGGCTACCAAACGAAAGATTGCAATAATCAACGGCTACCTTCCTGTTAAAATGCAAAATCTCGACCGTTGAAGGTCACCACCGAGCCGGCAAGTCTCCCTAGCTGAACTTTCCAGATAACGACAACATGCTATATGTTTTCCACGAAAACACTCGAGACATCAACACATGTCACAAACTGGGGGATGCTAATTGGGTATTGGTTTGGCGGTTTACAGCATGCGGCGTACACTATGCTCATTATAAGAAAGTGTCATAAGGATGAGGCGGTTAGTAAATACAAGGAGTAATGTTGAAACGCTTTCTTTTATGGAACATCAATTCCAAGCGTTACCGGTTACCACATCCTCCCATTTACTCACCCGTTTTCCATTTCTTAATGAGACCGGAGTACTTTTCACTTCGACTTGTATAAATAGGCATCACCTATTTCCACCGAACAACAAGTTCTTTTCAGGAGCATACAACACTCAGAAAACGTTTGCTAGCTTTCCTATATATTAGCTTCTCACTTTCTGATACAATTCACAAAACAACTACTCTTCCAGAATCAACTATTCTGGTCTCAACTCTCTCTTCGCTTCCCTCCCCAAAACCAACCCTTCTCCTCCTCTTTGTGACCGAAGCAAGTTTGGAACGGACATTTCTTGGTTTAGGCCGGATTTGTACAGATTGATCTCTCGAATCTAAAGTACGCCCTTGCAGTACATTGTTTAGGGTTTGGACTCGTTTCTCACCCACACGCCCGAAATTACCGAAATCAGCAGAAACCGTTTTCACCCTTCGGTTACAATGTCAATTTTTGACCATCGATCTCATGCTTCGACTCAGACATCAAGGCGGTAGAAGCAGGCGATCCGCTCAGGGATCGACGACTCAGTAACCATACGACCCAATTATCAGTCTTGACACGGCGAGGTATGACAGGGGACTGCCTAGAGGTTAAAAGAGAACGATCCAACCAGGGATCGACGACTCGATTATCAGATGAGACGACTGGGGACTTTCCACAATCACGGCAGTGCCTCCCGTAAAACTCGGTCTTACACCCGGAAGATTCCGTTTTCATCAGGAGACCTGAAAAACCGAGTAAGTCTTACCTAGACAAAATACATGGTTTGTTATTTCAAGTTTTCACGGGAATGATAAAATCGATATCAATGTTATGTTTCACCCCATGTCATCTACCGACACGCAATGCTCACTTCTCCATGGTTTTCCTGGGATGTTTGCGTCACTTGCAATCGTAACCAGGACAACATCATTCCCAAAACAATCCATTCCAAAAGAATAATCTAAAACCCTCAAGGTAACATTTATCTATCAACTCAAAAATCTAGGAAATCAAAACCATAAACTAGGCATTTCATTTGCCTTTCAAAGAAAAAAAAAACCTAAAAATAAGAAGTTCAGAAGACAAAAATACATTCAAGGAAAGTTTTTCAACAATGGCTTTCTCTTCTTAGCAAGAGCTTCCTTCGTGCTTTGGAGAGACGCCCTCTTCAACTTCAGCTTCCTGGACAATTTTTCGACTTCCGCTTCCTGTTTCTTCACCATATCCGCAGAAGGACCTTCGACTGTTTCGACCAGCAACTTTTCAACTTCGGAGAAACCGTCGACGAACCAAGGAATATTGAAATCGAAGTTTACACACATGTCAAAATGGAGTCTCCAGCTCGAGATTACATCCTCAAAAACAGTATTATCGGTCATGTTGCACATGTCGTCAATCGAAGACAAAGCTTCCTCCACACGCTTAACCAACGTAAATCGACTAGTAACCTTCTTGGTCGTGGCGATATGTCCGTAGCTTTCCCATATCTTGGTGTATAGTGCCGCATGTTTGGCTGGCACGCTAAATCCCCCGATCAACACATGATCCGGAAAAGGAACCAAGTATGGAGGGTTGAATGTGGTGCCCGCGTCTACATCAGCAACCGGAAATGGATTCCTAACGACAATTGCACCTGCGTCCACTGGAGTACTCTCCATTGTCTGAGTCACAACGACGTTTTCATCTCGATCAACATCCATTTCAAGGTCGCCTGGTGAGGCTGCCAAAATTGGAGACAAAGCTGTATCACCACTAGTCTCCGTCTCATGGCCATCTTCAGAAATGGTTCCCCCCTGTGACATCACAGATTAGATATTTTCCAAAGAGAAAGGGAAAAAAAACATGCGGGAGACTCACTGATTCGCTTTCAGACTGTAAAGAGGAAGATTCAACACTATTGTCGGAAGAACTACTCTCGCCATCATTGAACTCTGAGCTTTCATCCTTCTCGGGTTCCCCATCGCCACAAATAGTCTAAGCACCGCCACCCTCCGTCTCGAGAAACGATGTTTTCTGACTACTTGCAAGTTTGGTAAAGGCGTTCACGCTACTGAGACCCTAGGCAAGATACAAAGATGGATACTCAGGAAACAAACAAAGATATACGCGATCCAACTAAAGTCAAGAGGAAAATCACACGTACCCGCGTATTGGACGAACTGAAAGTCGGTAGGGCTGTCGAAACTGACTGGGAACCATCTGCACGACTTTTAGATCTTCGCTCATTCACTTGGGGACTATCTGCATTCGGGCTAAAGGATTTTCTCCTGGGCGAAGAAGGATCCCTTAGCAGTGAATGCTCCGCTAAAACCGCAGGAGAAGGCTTACCGCGACGGTTTTCTACCACATCATTCACGAATCCATGGAAAACGAGAAACTCATCCTGCTAAAATATGTTATATTTGGAGGCTGTTGATGGATTTCGTTCCACAAGCAGGAAAGGGAGACTCTTACCCGACACAAGAACAGTAACATCGAGAACGGTTGGTAACGAGACTTCTGGAACAACCGGATGACGAACAAGTGGGACCTCTTGGTCAAAACCCATATGTCGAGCCGCTCTATCGATATTGTAAGAGGATTCTTTGCAATATCCTTGAAAGAAAAACGACACATAACCGGGCGTGCAGCTTCGCATGAACACCATCTCTCCAACACTCATGTCCTCTTTATCAGGAGACAAAGACATGCTCGGAGCAGGAGAAAAGGTACTGATCTGAGTTATGAACGCATGCACCGGAGCCCATGGACGAAAATTGACTGTGTGCAAGTTGTCAAGGAATCCAACCAGGTTCGAACCAATCTTTGGGAGCCTATTCGACCAGCGCAGTATCCTAGAGCCACCCCAAGACTCGGGAACTACGGCCAACGATTTTGGAGCATACCTTTCGAAGTGATCCCACAACCACGCTTGGAGAAATGCAGCATGAATATACGAATCCACTTTCATGTAACCATTTGAATCACACATGTCCGCGACTAGCTGATCCAAGTGTGTGTACAGAGAACCAAGAAACAAGCCGCCAATAGGGAGAACGACACCTTTTTCCTATTTTATGGAAAACTTGATAAGTTCCAGTCTTATCTCCTTCTTACCCGAGCCGTCATCGAAAATATCTCTAGATAACCAAAGAGCCAAGAACGCCGCGACATGAAGCTTACTATTCTTCTGATTCAGATCCAACCCATCGGGAAACCACTGAGACACCCACAAGTCATAGAAGCACCTCATATCGTTTTCTTTCCGAACGAATCCTTTTGATTTCGCAACCAGAGTGGCGCGCATTTTTTCTTCATCTGCAGACAATTTAACATCAAGAATTCCTATTACAGGAAGGTTCAGCAACACGACCACGCTCTCTAAGGAGATAGTCATTTCACCCCACCTGCGTATGGCCGTGTGAGTGTCTGGACAACATCTGAAAATAAAAGCAACCAAGCCTGGAATATCTTTCCTAATTTGAAGCACTGCGGAAGCCGCGACAGCATCAATGATCTGCGCCTTGGTCAAACTGGCTTTTACACATTCCTGGCCTATCATGAATCTCATCCATTTCTCAAAGGGACGCAACGGACTTACAGAGATTTTAAAGTCAATAGGAGAAGCATGATACTCTTTCCTCTGAAGACAAAATCTTATTACACCTCCTGGCCGAACCGGCCGGGCCTCTCCTTCACTTTCCGGACCAGTCAGAAGAATCGACACATACTTGGGATGATTTCTCCTAATCGTGGCGGATGTTGTAAAAAACTCATCATCTATGTTTGGCTTGGAATTTCCAACATCTTTTGGTACGACATAAATTTTCTCAAATGACATCCTAACGAAAATTCTCTCACGCTACTTCCACCTTCGAAATAACTACAATGGAACAATACGAAGAGAAATTATTACGGAAAGTGCATGGAAATTATTTTATCAGACACAGGAGATCCATCCTGGACGCAAGAAAATTTATTTCAAAATCATAATGCACATAGGCATAGAAATGGGGACAGACAGACCCTGCATCACCTCCTCATGCTAAGACCGTACCCTGCAGCGGGAAATTTGCGCCAGGCCGAGGAGGAACGCCCCACCACGGGAACCATACACACAGTCACACCAGGAAAAAGGAGTAAACCCTAGAATCTAGGTTTTCGCGGGAAGGGAATGACAATTACCATCTCATGCATGCCTACTTTTCACGGTAATTGAGGCGTCCAACATCAATAAGGTATTCACACCTAAATGTTACTACAAGTTCGTGCAAAGCATACCTACGGCTAGGATTCATACCAACGAAGAAGGACAACATTTCTACAAGTTCACGAAAAGGTACGCCTACAGCTAGGGTTTGCACTAACACAAAAAAAAAAACAAGAAAATCAAGTTAAAGAGGAAGTGTTGGAAGACATACCTGGGATTCGCTCGTCCGCTTTACTGTTACCACACGACCAGAATAAAAAAAAATATAGGTGTGAGGTAAAAGGAGAGGTCGACCCTTCTTTTATAGGCGTGATACTTGGGGGTTTGAATAAGGAAATGACTTCCTATTTGAGTCAAGTAAGGAAAAGAGGCAACCGGGCCCGTGCCATTTCCTTGGCCCCACCACGCCAAGCCGTCCGCCATGCTTGCCTCATCAGGACCGCGCCATGCCTTTTCCCCACATGCCAAGCCGTCCGCGCATGCTTTGCCTCACCAAACTGCGCCATTGCCTTGGCCCCACCACGCCAAGCCATCCGCCATGCTTGCCTATCCAGGACCGCGCCATGCCTTGGCCTCACATGCCAAGCTGTCCGCATGCTTTGCCTCACCAAACTTCTCCATTGCCTTGGCCTCACCATGCCAAGACGTCCGCGCCATGACTTGCCGCACCAACACCGATAACTCGCAAAGCCAGCGTCATGATGTTCCCTAACCCAGCCAAGGTGATGCATATCCAGACTAAGCCGAAGATCTTCATATCACCACTTCACAGTCTACACCACGAATAGAATCTATGCAAGGCCGCCAAACACGAGGATCATGGACTCTCCTTACCTCTCGAAAAAGGTTAGTCGCACGTTGCTGACAATCTTTCCACGACTTGTCGTTTCGATTTTTTTCCTTGCCCGTCACCATCTTATGCTTACCTCGCAACAATGCTCCTGTTCCGAGATAAGCAAGGGACTTAATGTTGATGGTGGTTTTTAGCTTAGGGTTAAAATCATAAAACCGTATAACTGACATGATGTCACTATGACCATTAGCATATTTATTGAATCGATCATCATGCCTACGTAAGAATTACCAGGGTACCTTTTTTTTTAATGTGTTATGTTCCACGGCAGAACCCTTAACATTGACCGACATCATCTATGCCAAACCCTAATTCTCATGCTACCGCGCCAAGGCATGCCAACCATGCCAGCCACACCACTGTGCCAATGGCAAACCATGCCAGCCACATCTCCGCGCCAAGGTGATAGGCACATTTTTGTCTTATATAATCTCAATTATATATATTATTAGTGCTCGATTTTATATTTATTATGGCTTTTTATGTCCCTGTAGGTAATTTTGGAGAAATAAGCTTTTGCGGCGAAATTGGCTAAAAAAGTGGTTTTTGCGCTCGTGGGAGAAAATTACTATACAGACTCTCACTTTGGATAAGGGGTATCCTAATTACTAAGGGGCATCCATTTTCAGGCAACTGCTAAAGGGAAACCACTGCTGGATAAGGGGAGGTCATCTTCTTCATTTGAAATTTGAATTTTGGAGGGAAAATAAGAACAAAATTAGGGTTGAAGAATTGAAGGTGTTCTAGGGAGATTCAATGGCTGAAATCAAATGGGTTTGTTCCTCTTAGCTAAACAGGGCTGGTAATGGTCTTATTTTTGCCCAGAATTGGCTAGACAATCCGCATGAGATGAATCAAGTTTTATAGTTTTTGGCGGGAAAAATATGCATGCAACTGGCAGAGTTGGGGATTGAATTCGATCGATTTCCAGAGTGATTCAATGGCTGAAATTGATTGGGTTTACTCCCTAGGCCTACACAGGCCTGGTGTAGTCTTTTGTTTGAACCCAAATTGGCTAGAATAGCCGGAAAAAGAAATAAAACTCAGGTTTTGCACGGGTCTCTGTATGACTTATTTTTGGAATTCTAGGAATACTAAAGGCAAGAAACTCTTCCCAAAGATACATATCTATCTAAGGAAGAGTTTGAGATAAGTTGGAAAGCTCAGAAACGCTTTGAAGCAATTTTGGGAAGAGATTATTGTCGTAACTGCCAAGAAAAGAAAAGAAGAGATTTCGAGAAGTTTTGGGGAGAGTAAATCGCTCTGTTGGCTATATATAAGTTGCTGGGAGTTCATAGAAGGGGTGAGACTTTGGGGGACCGAGCTGAGGGCTTGGTGAAGCTGCAGAGGTGAAAATCAAGAGTTGCAGAGAAGACGTTTCTGCTGCTGAAGAACAACGTCGTAAACACTTCACTTAGCAAGAAACCGTTACCTAATCTTTCAAATCCAATACCTTTGTAACAGCTTTGCAACAACTATTCCTGTTAGAATTTATTTGTAAGGGCAGCTTCCGTAACAGTGGATTCTGTAACAATTATATCTGTTACAGATTCACTTCTTCAATAAAAACACCTATTTGAGCCATGATTAAATATTTTGAGCGTGTTTTTGACATGAGGAGCTAAACCCCAACACTGGGATGATGGAGGAAGCCCTATTTCACAATCACTTGGTAACTATAATTGATTCTTTATGACTTTTGCACTTGTTTTAATCGATTTATGATTTTTCTTGATTAGTTGTGATTTTGTTTGATGTCGCATGCTGGGTTTTAGGAACTTTTGATGCGTCATGCTTGTGATTTACATCTAATGCTTTATAAAATCTACTTTTGGCAAAGAAAAGAGTCAACAAAAGAGCTAGAATTGTTATGAGTCATCATATGAACCAATTGAATGTGATTAGTGGTGAAATCCTAAGTCTCAGTACCTCTCGATATTCGTGACAACCTTGTGAATATATTTTTAGTATTTTTATTCTTAGTTCTTAAATCAAACCTTTACACAATCCGAGTTGAACGAACTTTACTACCACTTCAAAACTACATCAATTTTTGGCGCCGCCGCGGATTTGTATTAGGTTTTAGGTTTTAGATTTATTTTATTTCTTTTAGAATTTTTGTTCTCTTTTACGCCTTTGGTATTTTTCGATTCTTTTCAGATTGGAGCGAAGCTACAAGGAAAGAAAAAGTACTATAAAAGGAAAGCATCGCCAAAGAAGGAAAGAAAGAGGAATCCGAAAGGAGTGAAGAAGATTTTGTATATAGTTATTTTGGTTTATTTTTAGAAACTGTAAATAGGGTTTTAGTTTTTGTAATTTTTCTTTTTATTTTTGGACACTTTTTGGACTTTATTTTTGGACTGGACATTATTTTTTAAAACCCTACGGAAGGGTTAAGATTAAATATAAACTGTTTGTAGGGAAGGACGACAGTTACGATACTGTCTCGGTCCCTCGGGTTCGTACACTGACATCGGAGTCGGTGGCCTGAGTCGACTTCAACGGTTCATCGCCCGTCTAGTACGGGAGGTAAGACTCTATCCACCCACGAATCCCCTGTCAGTGGGTTTTATTTTGTGTGACAACTCACACCCCTGCAATAGAATGTCGAACTGATATTACAAGAGCCAATACAACGAATGTCCGACTGAGTTTCAAAATGGACGTTATTACTGTGACCATAATGTGTATAGTGGTTGGGAACATCAGCCTTTTCAAGGTTATGGATCATACCTTGATGAGCCCAATTACTATCCACACACGCACCGGTCATACGAGCAAAATTCTTATATTTATCCTTTAGAAGAGTCCCTCGGGAAATTAGAGGAGTCGACATGTAAGTTAGCTGAGATGAATAACTTAGTTTATGACGAAAGAGATCTTTCTATAGAGGAATCCTTCAAGTTGATAGCTGAGACGAACGAAAGAATTGCTCGAAATAATCTTAATTTCCAATACAGTGATTCCAATAGTACCCTTGAAAATGAGGATAGTTATTTGCATAATCAAGATGACGAGGATAAAATTGGTAACACTACTTGTTTAGATGAGGTTCAACCATTTTCATGTTATTATGATGATTATGATGTTGATAGTGTTGATGAAGAATTTGAAATATGTAGGCATAGTGATCAGGAATTTGTTACTCCAAATGAACTTTATGATGATAGTGTTATTTCTGGTTCAGATCCCGATAATTTTAATGATTATTCACCTATTCAAAAGGACGAGGATTTGATTAGAGATACCACTTCTTTAGATGATGTAGTATTTCCTTTTGATTACGAAGTCGATAATGGTTTAGAGGAACGAGTTTATTCTGAGAATACCGTTTTAGAGTCTAGCGATTTAGAAACAATGGTCTTAGACGAAGAAAATGACGTACAACTATTAAATATGAGTGAGGATGCGTCACTTGAGTATAACCTAGAAGAAGCAATTGACTATTTTCAGGATTCCAACGTTCTAGAAATTAAGGAAATTGTAGCTAGTCTATCTAGAGATACCCAAAACTCTAAGTTTGGGGGTGATTATCATTCTCCATGTGCTTTAACTCTTACAAAGGTCCCTCACTTAGGACTTGACATATGTGCCTCAACCATTTTGCAAGATTATCTTCATACACGTTTTCCTGAACCTAGTGATGTCCATAAGGAAGTTCAGTTGTTAGAAACCCATCCTCTGGTTGATGAGGTTAGACCAGGCTATGATACCAAGATCGACTTTGTTTTCCCACCAAATATTTTTCAACCAATTGTGGGAACGTATAAATTTCAGATGTGTCAATTATTTAGTTTTGATACTAAACCTAATTACTTTAAGAGATTAGGGTCGATACATTTGCTTAAGATTGACCACCAGTTTCATCGTGGTCAATTGTGTGAGTCAAAACTGATTGACTTTAAGGATCCTCAATTATTCAGGTTATTATTATGTGCTTTTAAATTTTTACTTGAGTTTCTTCAGACTCTAATACCTGAACCGGATCTTAGCTTTGAGGAATTCCAACCCATGAAAATATTTTATTTGGACCCAGTTATAGAACCTGAACCTGAACCACAACTAGATGTAGTTGTCTTAAACAGGATACTAGACAAGGATGTGCTTTATTTGTTTATTTTCTTGACAGGTTGCATATTCCTTTTATTTGTGATAGCTCTATTTGGTTTTGATGACCCACAGAAATTTCGGCTATTACTTTATGATTCTATGAGGTGACTAATGCTTTCTTAGTCTGGCTGAAGACTTTAAACTTAGCACTTCTTGGGAGGTAACCCAACATTCATGCGACATGGTAATATCTTTCCTTATCTCTTTTGCTTAAAATGGTAACAGTTTCTCCTTGTTCATGCTTTTAATTTCATCTTTAGAACATTGAGGACAATGTTAGATTTAATTTTGGGGGTATGGGCGAAACTTTTTAGTTGCAGTATGAATAAATAAACTCCAGAGCTTAGAAATTTATGCCTATTGAGGATTGCACTAACTAATCTAAATGGATGGAAGCATTTTGATCGTAGGAGTTGAGGAACCAATCTGATTAGATGGAAACATCTAGAAGAGTCTATTCATAAAAGCACAGAGCTCAGGTGTTAGAAATAACATGATAGTTTCACCATATCTCGTTGAGTCCTTTTCACTTCTACTTTTATTTTGTTTTTAAACTATGTTTCTCTAAGTGATAGGTGGGGCCCACGATTCAAGTTGTTACCAATGCTAGGGTGAATTAGAGTGATTGAGATACCATAAAAAAAAAAAGTTGAAAAAAAAAAAATTGAGACCAGACCATTTGACCAAAAGGAATAAATTCAATAAATTCGACCACTGGTACCCTTGTATATGCCAGTTGTGTTGACTTAGAGTTAGGTTATCGACCACTGGTTCCCTTGTATATGCCAGTGTGTTGATATTAGTCAGACTAGTACCTCAATCCATTAGGATAGGTTCATTTTGGCAGAGGCCTTCAGACAGATATGGGAAACGCCGTTAACTTAGTAAACATCAAAACCATCTATGTTTTTCTATATCCATCTCTTAATCTATCCATGTGATTGGTTTGACTCCAAATATTGATGTCCATAGTGCAACTATCTGAGTAGAGCTCTGTCACTTTATATGAATTTTAGTATGCTTGAGTGCAAACTCGTGTACAACAATTGGAATTTCGCATCAGGGTACTTCCTCCTGTAGTCAATAAGTATGCCAACCAAGGAGATTCTTTAGTGCCTTCCAAGGTTCTGTGTAGATAGCTAAGGTTTGGAGCACAGGTTTTGTGGGTATATCTCTTGTAAGACCTCCGGAGACAACACTCCGCCATTAGGGACACTTAGGGGTTTAAAGGCTTATTGCATACGCTAAATGCAATCGACGATGCCTGCGTCAGTGAGTTAGGATTTTATTTTATTTAATTTACTCGAGGACTAGCAAATAATAAGTTTGGGGGTATTTGATAGGCACATTTTTGTCTTATATAATCTCAACTGTATATATTATTAGTGCTCGATTTTATATTTATTATGGCTTTTTATTTCCCTGTAGGTATTTTTGGAGAAATAAGCTTTTGTGGCGAAATTGGCTAAAAAAGTGGTTTTTGCGCTCGTGGGAGAAAATTACTATACGGACTCTCACTTTGGATAAGGGGTATCCTAATTACTAAGGGGCAGCCTAATTACTAAGGGGCATCCATTTTGAGGCAGCTGCTAAAGGGAAACCACTGCTGGATAAGGGGAGGTCATCTTCTTCATTTGAAATTTGAATTTTGGAGGGAAAATAAGAACAAAATTAGGGTTGAAGAATTGAAGGTGTTCTAGGGAGATTCAATGGCTGAAATCAAATGAGTTTGTTCCTCTTGGCTAAACAGGGCTGGTAATGGTCTTATTTTTAGAATTGGCTAGACAATCCGCAGGAGATGAATCAAGTTTTATAGTTTTTGGTGGGAAAAATATGCATGCAACTGGCAGAGTTGGGGATTGAATTCGATCGATTTCCAGAGTGATTCAATGGCTGAAATTGATTGGGTTTACTCCCTAGGCCTAAACAGGCCTGGTGAAGTCTTTTGTTTGAACCCAAATTGGCTAGAATAGCCGGAAAAAGAAATAGAAGTCAGGTTTTGCAGGGGTCTCTGTATGACTTATTTTTGGAATTCTAGGAAGAATAAAGGCAAGAAACTCTTCCCAAAGATACATATCTATCTAAGGAAGAGTTTGAGATAAGTTGGAAAGCTCAGAAACGCGTGAAGCAATTTTGGGAAGAGATTATTGTCGTAACTGCCAAGAAAAGAAAAGAAGAGATTTCGAGAAGTTTTGGGGAGATTAAATCGCTCTGTTGGCTATATATAAGTTGCTGGGAGTTCATAGAAGGGGGTTGAGACTTTGGGGGACCGAGCTGAGGGCTTGGTGAAGCTGCAGAGGTGAAAATCAAGAGTTGCAGAGAAGACGTTTCTGCTGCTGAAGAACAACGTCGTAAAACACTTCGCAACTTAGCAAGAAACTGTTACCTAATCTTTCAAATCCAATACCTTTGTTACAGCTTTGCAACAACTATTCCTGTTAGAATTTATTTGTAAGGGCAGCTTCCGTAACAGTGGATTCTGTAACAATTATATCTGTTACAGATTCACTTCTTCAATAAAAACACCTATTTGAGCCATGATTAAATATTTTGAGCGTGTTTTTGACATGAGGAGATAAACCCCAACACTGGGATGATGGAGGAAGCCCTATTTCACAATCACTTGGTAACTATAATTGATTCTTTATGACTTTTGCACTTGTTTTAATCAACTTATGATTTTTCTTGATTAGTTGTGATTTTGTTTGATGTCGCATGCTGGGTTTTAGGAACTTTTGATGCGTCATGCTTGTGATTTACATCTAATGCTTTATAAAATCTACTTTTGGCAAAGAAAAGAGTCAACAAAAGAGCTAGAATTGTTATGAGTCATTATATGAACCAATTGAATGTGATTAGTGGTGAAATCCTAAGTCTCAGTACCTCTCGATATTCGTGACAACCTTGTGAATATATTTTTAGTATTTTTATTCTTAGTTCTTAAATCAAACCTTTACAAAATCCGAGTTGAACGAACTTTACTACCACTTTCAAAACTACATCACAAGGCATGCCAACCATGCCAGCCGCACCACTGTACCAATGGCAAACCATGTCAGCCACATCTCTGCGCCAAGGCATGCCAACCATGCCATTCACACCACTGTGCCAATGGCAAACCATGCCATCCACATCTCCACGCCAAGGCATGCCAACCATGCCAGCCGCACCACTGCGCCAATGGAAACCATGCCAACCACATCTCCACGCCAAGGCATGCCAAACATGCCAGTTGCACCACTGTGCCAATGACAAACCATGCCAACCACATCTCCACGCCAAGGCATGCCAACCATGCCAGCCGCACCACTGTGCCAATGGAAAACCATGCCAGCCACATCTCCGCGCCAAGGCATGCCAACCATGCTAGCCGCACCATGCACCAATGGCATGACAAACCCTTGGCCCCACCATGGCAATCCAACCGCACCTTGCCTTGGCCCCAACCATGCTAGCCGCACCATGCGCCAATGGCATGCCAAACCCTTGGCCTCACCATGCCAAGCCAACCGAGCCATGCCTTGGCCCCAACCATGTTAGCCGCACCATGCGCCAATGGCATGCTAAACCCTTGGCCCCGCCATGCCAAGCCCACCGCACCTTGCCTTGGCCCCACCATGCTGAGCCGTCCGTATCAAACCCTTGGCCCCACTATGCAAAGCCATTCTCGCCATTGGCCTTGGCCCCACCATGTGACTACCAAAACGAAGGATTGCGACGATCAACGGCCACCCTTCCATCCTGGATGCAAATCCTATCCGTCCAAGGTCGCCAAACAACGCATGGTAACCTTTGTCCCAAAACCCTAGTTCTGGCCACGCCAAACCGCGCAAAGGCATGCCATGCCACATGTGCCAATGGCATGCCAACCACCTTGCCGCGCCACACCATGCCGGCCTTCCCTATGCGGCTACCAAAACGAAGGCATGCGACGATCAACGACCACCCTTCCATCCTAGATGCAAATCCTAGCCGTCCAAGGTCGCCAAACAACGCATGGTAACCTTTGTCCCAAAACCCTAGTTTTGTCCACGCCAAACCGCGCTAAGGCATGACATGGCACATGTGTCAATGGCATGCCAACCACCTTGTCGCACCATACCATGCCGGCCTTACCTATGCGGCTACCAAAATGAAGGCGTGCGACGATCAACGGCCACCCTTCCATCTTGGATACATATCCTAGCCGTCCATGGTCGCCAAACAACGCATGGTAACCTTTGGACAAACCCCTAGTTTTGGCCACGACAAACCGCACCCAGGCATGCCATGCGACATGTGCCAATGGCATGCCAACCACCATGTCGCGCCATACCATGCCGGCCTTCCCCAAGCGGCTACCAAAACGAAGGCGTGCGACTATAAATGACCACCCTTCCATCCTAGATGCAAATCCTAGTCTTCCAAGGTCGCCAAACAATGCATGGTAACCTTTGGCCCAAAACCCTAGTTTTGGCCACGCCAAACCGCGCCAAGGCATGCCATGCCACATGTGCCAATGGCATGCCAATCACCTTGCCGTGCCATACCATGCCGTCCTTCCATATGTGGCTACCAAAACTAAGGCCTGCAACAATCAACGACCACTTTTTTATCTAAGATGCAGTTCTTAGCCGTCCAAGGTTATCAGCTAATGCATGGCAACCTTTGGCCCTAGTTTGGTCGCGCCTAAACAAAGCCTAAACCCTAACTTTTTGTCGCGCCTAAACTGGGCCACATTAAAGCCATTCTGGTCATACTTTCATGCCACTGGCTACCAAACAAAAGGTTGCAATAATCAACGGCTACCTTCCTCTTAAAATGCAGAATCTCGACCGTTGAAGGTCACCACCGAGCCGGCAAGTCTCCCAAGCTCAACTTGCCAGACAACAACAACATGCTACATGTTTTCCACGAAAACACTCGAGACATCAACACATCTCACAAACTGGGGGATGCTCATTGGGTATTGGTTTGGCGGTTTACAGCGTGCGGCGTACACTACGCTCGTTATAAGAAAGTGTCATAAGAATGAGGCGGTTAGTAAATACAGGGAGTAATGGTGAAACGCTTTATTTTATGGAACATCAATTCCAAGCGTTACCAGTTACCAACTCCTCCCATTTACTCACCCGTTTTCCATTTCTTAATGAAACCAGAGTACGTTTCACTTCGACTTGTATAAATAGGCATTACCTATTTCCACCGAACAACAAGTTCTGGTCAGGAGCATACAACACTCAGAAAACGTTTGCTAGCTTTCCTATCTGTTAGCTTCCCACTTTCTGATACAAGTCACAAAATAACTACTCTTCCAGAATCAACTATTCTAGTCTCAACACTCTCTTCGCTTCCCTCCCAAAACCAACCCTTCTCCTCCTCTTTGTGACCGAAGCAAGTCTGTAACTGCCATTTCTTGGTTTAGGCCGAATTTGTACAGATTGATCTCTCGAATCTAAAGTACTCCCTTGCAGTACATTGTTTAGGGTTTAGACTCGTTTCTCACCCACACACCCGAAATTACCAGAATCAGCAGAAACTGTTTTCACCCTCAAACACTAAGGTGTGTTGAAGTTGAAACAACGAGTTTTTCTTCAACCTAGAGGTTCCCTTTCGTTTAACAGAACTCTTTGTCTCGCAAACAAGACATACTTTCTGATCATCAGAATGATTAGATAGTACAATCTTAATATAACCGTTAGAAGATTTCTTCCCTCCATCTGATGTGCAACATCCTTGAGTGATGGTGACTTCAGGCACATCCGTTTTACTAGAAGGGGCTTCCGTCTTTACTTATGAGCATGAACCATCTTTAGTTGTGTCATAAGTACTTGACATATTGGATTGCTTTGAGTATCCTTGAATAGAGAGCTTACTCAAGAGATTTTCATTTTCCAGGGCTTCTTTTTTGAGGCTAGCCTCAAGAGTCGTGCACGAAGACTGATCTTCAGCATTACCTTTGGATTTGTAATCTTTTACTACACCAAGAAGAGTATTGAAATGGTGCTTCAAGATATTAAATCTATCAGCTTGAATTCTAACAAGATTTAGAATCAATTCGCTCTCTTCGGCTGAATCCCGTTCATTGCCAGAGAAGCTCTCTTTTGAAGAGTAATCGGGATCACACATGTCGATGTTAGTCTGCCTCGTCAGAACACAAGGTTTGTCTATATTCGAGATTGAAGAAACTTTCTCTTTAATAGAATTTGACGAGATAGAATTTTTATTTCTGGCGACGCGTTTATCAGAGATAATACTCTTGTCCATAGAGTCAGATCGCTACAAACACAGACTTGTAAGGTCTTGAATGTGTTTGCCTGCTCTGATACCAATTGAAAAAGCGGGGGTCTAACAACACCACCCAATATTTCGCTTAACAATATGTATGGACTAACTCCTAAATACTTTCTAGAGAATCAACTAGACAGTCAGACTCCATCTAGGTAAAAGTATCTCAAGGAGTTAATATCTCTCTCTTGTTTTGATTTACTCAAGCTAATAGAAATCAGCGAGTCTTTAATCATACACAAGGAATAACTTGGATGGTACCAAAGACCAATATCCAAGGATCAATCAGTGAAAATCAACAACCGAAGTTTGGATTACTCTAATTGATGATCTAACGCACAACCTGTATTATTTCAATTATAAAGATAAAACAATATAATGCGGAAATTGAAATAACACAGACACCAGAAATTTTGTTAACGAGGAAACCGCAAATGCAGAAAAACCTCAGGACCTAGTCCAGATTGAACACACACTGTATTAAGCCGCTACAGACACTAGCCTACTTCAAGCTAACTTCGGACTGGAATATAGTTTAACCCCAATCAATCTTCCACTGATCCAAGGTACAGTTATGCTCCTACACCTATGATTCCATCAGGATACTGCGCACTTGATTCCCTTAGCTGATCTCACCCACAACTAAGAGTTTCTACGACCCAAAATCGCAGGCTTTGACAATAAACAAATCTGTCTCACACAGACAAGTCTATCAAAGGATCAATCTGTCTCCCACAAATAAACCTAAAGGTTTTGTTCCGTCTTTTGATAATAATCAAGGTGAACAGGAACCAATTGATAATCCGGTCTTATATTCCCTAAGAACAGCCTAGAGTTGTCAATCACCTCACAATAATCATAATCATATGGTAGCGAAACAAGATGTTGCGGAATCACAAATAATGAAACGAAGATGTTTGTGATTACTTTTTATATCTTTCCTATCGGAGATATCAATCTCAATCCAATCAATCTGATTATACTCGTACGATAGAAGATGCAAGATCAGATCACACAACTACGATAAAAGTAGTATCGGTCTGGCTTCACAATCCCAATGAAGTCTTTAAGTCGTTAACATGGTTTTAGAAGAATAAAACCAAAGGTTAAAAGAGAATCGACTCTAGCACGCAAACTAGTATCACACGTAAGGTGTGGGGATTAGTTTTGCACAATACTATATGTCTCCTTTATATAGTCTTTCAAATCAGGGTTTGCAATCAATGTTAGCTTAGTAACAAAGCATTCAATATTCACTGTTAGATGCAAACCTGATTTAGATTCAAGATAATATTTCTCAACCGTTAGATCGAAAACTTAGCTTGTTACACACACTTGACAATGCACGCTTCTAGGTTTGTTAACCGTACCCAAACATATGCACTTGTTGGTTCAACAATAGTTAACCAAAAGGTTAGCCATATGAGCATTTCATATCAACCATGTTCTTCTTCACCATAACTAGTTCAAATGACTTCAAATGAACTAGTTAGAGAGTTGTTCAATTGCAAGGAAATCTTATGTACTACACAATACATAATTGAAGCAAAGATTATTTGATTCACTTGAATCGGTTCATGAAATTTTATAGCCATGGTTTGCAAACTGCATTCCTTAGTCTCTTTAAGTTTAAGTTCAGAAATCATCTTCAGATATATAACCTTCTCAAGTTCGCAGACTAGGTTCGTGGACTTAAGTTACCGGACAGAGTTTACAAACTCCAGCAGAAATTCTCGGGTATGAGAACTTCGTCGGTTCGCGGACTTAGCTTCACGCAAGTAGTTTGTCAACTCCAGTAGAAATTCTCGGGTTGAGAACGTCGGCAGTTCGCGAACTGAGTTCGCGAACTTGGCTCACGCCATTCTTCTGGTTCTCTTGATCAACAAAGTTCGCAAACTTTGGTTCAAGGAATAGGACTTATACATAAATTTGTTTTCACAACAATGCTTATGTCCACCATTGGTTATGTAATTTAAACTCTCATTTCAATCATTGAAACATTCTTAGAGGACGTTATACAGTTGTTACACCATTTCTCGTCAAAGCAATTTTCAAGATGATTGAAACATATCATGACTTTCGTCACATGGTAAAGATAAACTTGATCGAAGCGAAAAGCTTAGAAACACATATTTCGAGATATAGATAGGCGAGGTATACTCGGCTCGAAATACCAAATGTGTATAATCCAAGTCTATATATATAGCATACTACTTCTTGTCTCAAAGAGTATGAGATAGAGTAGATAGACTTTTGAGTGATAGATAAGTTCAAGTCTTCACATACCTTTTTGTCGAGAAGTTCCACCGGTTCCTTGAGTAGTTCTTCTACTTGTATGATGAATCTCCATAAAGTCCTTGAGCTCAACTACACTTTTTATCCTAGTTCGAGACTTAGCTATAATAGACTAGAAATCAAGAGTTATAGTTTTGATCACTAACATTGACAAACATTCTTGAGATAGCAACGCATGCGAGTTCGACCGATAAATTCTCTAACACAATGGGACGAACCCAAGGTGTTTAATTCGAGAATTGTTGAACTGGACATGCTCGAATCAAGAAGGGCTAAAGTGGAGAAATATGTGGAAGCCTACAAACAAAGGATATCCAGAGCCTACAACAAAATGGTAAGACCCCGAACATTCCAAGTAGGAGGTTTGGTATTAAAAACAGCAAAAGCACATTCAACAAGACATGTATGCTCCCAAGTTCTCTCCGAAATGGGAAGGTCATATATAGTCATCAAGGATGTATCCAGTGGGTATTACAAGATCTTGTCTATTGATGGAGGAATAGAAGGAAATATAATTAACGGCAAATGGCTCAAAGCATATTACGCCTGATCAACAGAAAACAATTACCTTTTCATCATTCAAGCATATTTTAATGTAATTTTATGTTCCTCCAAAGAGCACGCAAAATGCTCATTTGTTCATTAAACATTTCATCAAATGAACAAAATTCTATCACATCATGATCAATTATTCTACCTTACTTAAAAAGAAAAGCCTAAGCCTACATAAAAAAACAATCATAAACGCTCATCCAGAGCACACCATCAAATAACAGATAATTCTTACTAGACATCATCTTCAACTTCGTCTGGAAGTTTTGAGTTCTCACTCTCAGAGCCTCAATCTCCTTGTCGACCCTTATTGAATCCAAAGCTAACAATCTTTCCTCATCTATGATCACAGTTGAAGAGAAGATCATATTAGCACCAATAGTAGCCTTGTGAATCTTGATGATCTCAAGACGACGACGAAGCCAGCCCACGTTGAATTTCAAGAGCTCACAATTCGAGATCATGTCATTCCACCTATAAAACTCTTTGTTTTTGACATCCCGCAAATTATTCTTGTTCATTTCATCGATAATGGGTAACAATCTAGCAACTGTGGTTAAGAGAGTTGGCAAAAAACCTCTCCATACTTCTGTGGTGGCGATATGCCCTACTTCCTCCAGATTTTGGTGTACAGCGATGCATAACATTTGTGAACAATGAAGCCGTTGATGAGCTGATTATCTGGAAAAGAGTTTATCATGGGGATGTCAAATGGAAGGCTGGCCGTGGGATACTCTGAAACTCTAAGATCGGCATTTACAGAGTTGATTGAATCATCGCCGGCACGGTCGTCATCATCAGCTACAGCTACGGACTTTCCATTTTTTTTCTTTCCCGCTTCGACAACATGGATATCAACCTACAACAATAAACTATTCAAGCTCAACAGAGATTTAGATAAACGTTCATTTAAAGAAAATCTCTATCAAACTCACAGATGTTCCAGCATCCGCACGAGCAGTTTGGAAACGAGCAGGGATCTTAACAGTTCGTTTGACTCTTAAGTTATACGGAAAGGAAGAGGAAAGTCGGTCACCTTGATTCGTCTGCAACAAATATTCTTTTCTTTAATCAGTCATTGGTTACTCAAAAAGGGGGGGGGGGGAAGAGTACTCCGTCACCAAGTTGGGTGCTTCACTTCCCCGCCCTGATGGAGATGCGCTTCGAGAAGATGAGCTACTGTCAAACATACTGTCGTGAGGTATGATGATAATTAAAACTCTTTCTGTATGATGAAACTCAAGAATGGAAGAGGATATATGTGTAATTGGTAAACCTTAAGTCTTGAAGACATACAAAGACACGGTGGATACTTATCTTCTACAAATGGTTAAATCAGTTGCGAGTTTTGCTGAAACCCTCAATTCCAAGCGAGACTGATATTGGTGACGCAGAGGAAAGTAGTATACTGGGGACTGGCAATGAAGTTGAATACGGTCAGAGGTCAACACCGTAGTTTGGGATTGATCGTTAATGTATCACACATTTTCCCAACTTATGTGTTGCACGGTCTAGCACTTTCTACAGACGAAGGCCACTAAATGGAAGTATTGAGTGCGGCACATGGACATTTGTTCATTTAGTTCAATCGGCGGTACAATATAAAAGAACCAAATACATAATAAAAGGTGTTTCAAAAATCTTAATTTATTGTATATAAAATGCTCAATGATCGGTGATATATCTACGAAGACTAAAAAGACGTTTAAACGTTCAAGAAGATTGCAAGTAAGACTAATCATCAGATTTGTCATCTTCATGATCATTGTCCTCCATGGAATCCTCTTCAAGCTCTTCCTCGGAGTCATTGTCAAAATTTTCACTGGGGACTTCTTCCAACTGATCCTCAGGATCGCCATACATTGCATCTAAATATTCATCTTCTTCGTATTCGGCTCGAAAATTATCCTCAGCCAATCTCTCAGTTTCCCTACCAGGTGGATATGGCCTAATTCTACGTTCATTAGGCTTCCATATGGATTCAACTTCCTCAGCGTCTGAGTATGAAGCTACACCGTCAGCACGAGATCAAATTTCGTCCTCAGCTGCTAGCTTTTTTTGCCGAAGTCGGCGCCATTTTTGATAAGCTGCAAGCTTTTCATCTTCGGCTTCTCTCTTTAAAAACCTATCACGAGCAATTTTCAGATGATCCAGGGACATACTGTCTATCACCTTTCCATCCCTTTTTAGAGACTGAGCTACCTCAGCGCGCGCATCTGCAGAGATTTTCATCTCTGGCTTGGACGTGTCGGAATATTCCTCAGAGGAACTTGAATAATGATCACTGGAGGTCACCATTATCTGTTGCGGAAAATGTGGAGTCAAGACACATGGATAACAACACGCATCAAAAATGGTAACTCTTAACTCTTACCTGTTTATGATTCCACTAACATAGTGATTGTGATACAAGAGTTAACACTTCAAAACTTGCTCGTTGCTTTGAACCTGCAAAAATGAGCAAAACTTGATTTTTCATAAAATCATGAACATAATTTTCACTGTGTGAACGCCCACCACTGAGTTATGAAGGAAAAAAAAACTCACACCAAGGCAATATTTCATCATAAATAATTGTCTACTTTTAATGATTATTCAAAATCAATTTTTGATTTTCAACAAAAATAATATATATATATATATGTATATAAAACGTGAATTACTCACGTAACTTAAAAACAATTGACGTGAGAAAAACTCACGCAAATAAAAAAAATAATTCGTGATTTCACGGTTTTGTCAAAAAAAAAAAAACTTTTCCCTCGTACGATCGTCCGTCTTTGAAACGAGGGTTTATTCCGAATTTGTGAAAAACTCACACTTTAAAGATAATTTTTTTTTCAACAAATCTCATAAAAAAAATTTTATCACTAGACATAGGTCTACAACAAAAAAAAAAATCTCTCCTAAGTCAGGGATTATTGCTCGTTTCTTAAACTAATGAACGAACGAACATCCGTTCCTAAAACAAGGGTTTTCTATAAAACTCACGTCCACATATATGTATATATATATAAAATTTTATTTTAACATGAAAAATTACAAGCTTCTGAAAAAAATAAAAAATTCACGTATCTGGTCGGACGGTGGCGGCGACGGTCGGACGGCAGCGGCTCCGGAAAGATTTCTTGCTGCTCTCCTCGGCTGCTCGGACGTGAAGGAGAAGGTGGTGGTAGTTTGTGGAAAAAAAAGGTTCTCCTTCCCTGTTATATCAAATTTTATTTCCAAAACCTAATTCCACAAGGATTTCCTTTCTTGGGCCCGGACCCGTGAATCCTAAATCGACCAAGGTTAGACATCACGCCACCAAAATCAGCAGAGCCACACCCATTTACACATGCTCTATCATGTGGGATCTTCGTTCAAGCCGTGGCTCACTCGTACACGACATTTGAGCAAATCGAAAATCCGGTAATATTCTTTCTTACGATTAAGTTTAAATTACTTATTTTGTCCGTAGCTAGAAAAATCACCATCCGGTGCTGACTGAGGAACATGACTGTTCCTCACTAAGCAGGGACTTAATGTTGATGGTGTATTTTTGACAAAGACTAAAATCGTAACCTTACATATTCCTGATCCAGTAGTCAGACGAATATTGAGATTCATGTCTATCTTTTAAGCATGAAGACTCATGCCACGATGATCTCTGACTGAGTGTACTGCCTCTCAGAACATCCCTAAGAACCTCTGATCGAGCGTATTGCCTCTCAGAGCATACATATGCAGTCTCTCAACTGAGACCACGGCACAATTCATTGACTGAGTGGACGGCTCCTAGATGTATTAATCACTAGTGTAGAGCAATAAACGTCTTCAAGATGTCGCAATGTTCCTTTACTTTGCAGAATAAACATTCTAATCGAGGATTACGCTTCAACTAGCTCATACCTTGATCTTCGAATAATTATAATGCTCCTAGCTTACCTGCTAGTATAAAGCCATCAATTAATCAGTTAATTATTTCTAGTCGCAATATTCATCAATTGAATTCCTAGAAAATATTATATGTTCTTCATAATATTTCATTACTTCAATTCATGGTTCTTCCCATCAGAATTCCATGAGTTAGTAATAAATATTCAACGTACGGGCATCTGAGTCACCATAGAATAAGCCCCAAGGAAATGGTGCAAGTGTACTCAACAATAATACACTAACGAACACCTGAATGCACGAACGAGCATTCGAAAATACGAAGGAATGAGGAAACCTATGCAAAATAGGGAAGAAAATAATAATAAAATATTTATTGAGGCGTCTAAGGGGACCAGGCCCACTGGATGTCCGGCCATGCCGCCACGACCGGTCCCAAGCCTCTTCCTTTATTTTATCTTATTTTATTATTTTTCCTTGATCTCATGAAAATTCCTTCATTTGAGAAAATTCCTTTATTTGAGCAAATTCCTTCATTTTAGCAAAACTCCTTAGTTTCATGATATTTCCTTCACATCATGGAAATAATATAAAATTAGGAAAGGTGTCACGAGACCGGGCCTACTAGCCGGCCGACCATGCCCTAGCCGCCGTCGGTGCCACACCTTGTAATTCCTTATTTTATTATTATTATTATTGTTTTTTTTTTTTTTTTGAAAAGGCGCCACAAAGGAAAATATTAACAAAAGAGTCAAATACAAGGTACAATGTCGATAGAGGGCAACCTAGCAACAAGTTGAGCCCCTACACCTTTTTGAATAGAAATACCTAATCTATAAAAAAGAGAATTACATATTTTGTAATTGAGGTCGTAGTTAGCTAGAAAAGAGAATTATTATTATTATTATTATTATTTCCTTCATCTCATGAAAATTCCTTAGTTTCAACAAACTCCTCAGTTTCATGAGATTTCCTCCGCATCATGGAAATAATATAAAATTAGGAAAGGTGTCGCGGGACCATGCCTATTAGCCGGCCTACCATGCCCTAGCCATGGCCGGTCCCACACCTTGTAAATTCCTTATTTTATTATTATTATTATATTTTTTTTAATAAATAGTGCCACAGAGGGCCTTTATTATTATTATTATTTCCTTCATATCATGAAAACTCCTTAGTTTCAACAAACTCCTCAGTTTCATGAGATTTCCTCCGCATCATGGAAATAATATAAAATTAGGAAAGGTGTCGCGGTATTATGCCTACTAGCCGGCCAACCATCCCTAGTCGTGGCCGGTCCCACACCTTATAATTCTTTATTTTATTATTATTATTTCCTTCATATCATGATCACTGGAGGTCATAATTATTATTTCCCCAGTTACACCCACTACTTCTTGCCGCCACTAACTGTCCACTTTCCCGACACTTTGTTATAATGGGAGTGTTGCACGCCGGACGCTGTAAACCGCCAAACCAATACCCTGATGAACATCCCCCAGTTTGTGACATGTTTGATGTCTCGAGTATTTTCGTGGAAAACGTGCAGCAATTTGCTGAGTGGGTATTGTGTACAAGACCTGGTTATTCTGATTAATCGTATACCAACTAAGTGGAGGATAATCATGTGTGTCTAGTCAAGTCATGAGACTTGCTGCAGGAAAATGGCATATGATGCTATTAGGTTAGTCTTGGTTGGTCACCTAAGACTTATCATAGGCCGGTTAATTCCATGGCGAAGCTGGACGGTCGAGATTGCAATTTATGAGAGAAGGTCGCTGTTGATTATGGCCACATCCCGTTGGCACCTGGTAATGACATAGTGGCGCAATTGGCACATGCCAGTGGTATAGTGGCACGATTGGCGCCTGCCAGCGACATAGTGGCGCGAATAGCGTCTGGCGTAGCCGCCGCCACTATATCTTGGCATATTGGTGTTAGGTCCAAGTATGGCTCAACAATATTGGCTCTAGTTGTTGTATCAAACTTAATGCCCTGGGTGGCATTATTTGGCATGATTAGCGTAGCGGCCCTATCCAAATTAGGGTTGGGCATGCCAAAAACCTAATTAGCATGTGTGGCATGTGGCCGCGGCACAGTGACGTTTTTTGTGCGGATAGTGCCATGGCCGCGTCAAAGGAATTATGGCGGGTCCATAATGTGGGAGCGAACATAGGCGCAAGGATAGCCATGGGTGTCCATAGCATGGCGCCATTTCTAGGGTTTTCTGGGTCCCACATGGCTTGTGGCATGTTGTAGGGCCGAAGCGGCATAATTTAGGCCACGGATAGGAATTAGGGTTTCGACTAATGCCACTAGAACAAGAGTCGTATTCTGGTCATAATAGCCGAATTGGAATTTGTTATGGCGTTGGCCATGAACGAAAAGTGGGTTAGCACGCAGCTGCGCTGTTATGGCACGTTGGCATGATGCTGCCGTAGAATGGCATGGCATGCCAATTGGCACGCTGGAGAGATTTGGTAAGTAGGCTAGCCAATTTTCATGGTGCCTGCGACAATCACTAGGTACGGTTTGGAGCAGCGGTGTTGGCACATTGCTTGCGGTGGCACGGTGATGCCTATCTGGGCGCGTTAGGAGCATCTAAGCTTAATAAATCAAGTGGCCAAACCGTGCGGCCGTGATTTTCTGGAGACTGTATTGGGTCGTCTAGATTAGGTTCCTAATAGAATTAGGCGCATCGACCACCCAACTTCCAACTTTATTAAAAGTGTGTGTGGCGGGTTTTGAGCTATCTGATTGGTCGATGACAAAAAGAGGGGGCCGGTAAGTAACATGGGGCCGGCCTCATTCCAAATGTGTGTGGCGCATTTAAACCAACCTGATTGGTCGATGGGAAAGAGGTCCGGCAAGCAATGTGGGGCCGGTCTCATTCTAAATGTGTGTGGCACATTTAAAGCGACCTGATTGGTCGATGGGAAAGAGGGCCGGCATGCAATGTGGGGCCGACCTCATTACAAATGCGTGCGACGCATTTATAGAGATCTGATTGGTCGATGGGAAAGAGGCCCGACAAGGAATATGGGTTCGTCCTCATCCTAAATGCGTGTGGCTCATTTAGAGCGACCTGATTGGTCGATATAAAAAGAGGTTGGCAAAGGCAACATGGAGCGTGGCCCGCGGCCACAGGCGGCGCCTGTTGGAGCGGACCGGCCAGTTATGTGGCGTGGTCGTGCCTCTTTTGTTGTTCCTCCCATTTGCCACAGTTCTTCTTTATTTCTCGTTTTTTGGTAGGATTTTACTCATATTAGCTCCATTGCGGATTAGTTCCTATCTTATCTAGGTTTGGCCTCGACCAATAGGGTTCGAGATATTTGCACAAGGCGCAAAAGACCTAATGTTTGCACATTAATTAGGCCGAAAACTTGAATCTTGTGAATTATCACAAAATTGAACAAATTTAACAAATTTTGTGTGTTGACACAAAATTCTTTTATTCTCAGAGAGCAGTTAGTGCGTCTTCCGATTGAGCATTTTCATGCAGACCTTAATTTTTGATATTTCGGGAAATTCGTGCTACTCAGCTGCGAGTGAAAACTAATTGTCATGTCATACCAATACTAAGGGTTCAACTTGGGAACATAGCATAGGAAAATACTCAATAAACCATACACTAATGAATAATGCATGCAAGAGTTTACAGAATGTTTGGGATTGTTGCTACATGCACCATTCTGAAGAAATATACTGAATTGCTCAGTACATGTGTGAGTAGAGAGGCCCGGGCACCCATTACTTTTAAATGGCTCAGTCCTTTTGTAAACGGCGCATTAAATATAGGGTTTTACATTTTTAGACATGAATTAAAAACCACCATCAACATTAAGTCCCCTTCTTAGTACGTCACAGTGACATTGTTGCGGGGTAAGCACTAGATGGTGACAGACAAAGCTAAAAATCGAAAAGGCAATACATGTAAAGGTTACCAGGAAAAGTTCGACCGACCTTTGGAAGCAAGTACGAGCCTCTGGTGAACTTTGTACTGGCGCTGCTAGCTTGGCCACGGAGCGTTGCAGGTTGAGCGGATGGCTTGGATACGGAGCGTTTCAGGTTGAGCGGCTGGCCTGGCCATGAAGTATTGCAGGTTGAGCGGCTGGCTTGGCTACGGAGCGTCGCAGGTTGAGCGGCTGGCCTGGCCACGAAGTATTGCAGGTTGAGCGGTTGGATTGGATACGGAGTGTTGCAGGTTGAGCGGTTGGCCTGGCCATGAAGTATGGCAGGTTGAGCGGCTGTTGTTCCTCGTGCTGGTGCATTGCTGGTTCGGTCATGGAGGTTGGTGCCATGGAGCGTTGGCGCTCCGGGCCCAGCTGCCTTCTTCCGTGCATGGTCCAAAAGGAAAACCCTCCTCTACTCGAATTCCAAACGCACTCTGCATATAAATTGGTGTGCTAACTTCCTCTCTTTTTATTATTCGCTCGTCTGCTTCTTGTGTTCGTTTGCAACAACTCGATCATAGGCGTGCCAATTGTTAGCGGAAAGGTAAGTTCATATTGAATTGGTATTTTAGATGTGAGTGTAATATCCATGAGTAGTTGATCAATCTTGGACATTTAGCTCGGTGTGAATGACTTTCTTTCTTAGCGACGTCAACGACAACAAAGCAATCTCCAATAGTTATAATCAGCAGCAAGGCGATCCAGGATAACTCAAGGTAGGTGCTCTTTTCTATTTTGCGCATGTAGCCACCCAACAGTACCATCGATCTTTTCCAGAATGTGTAATAAGGTTCTGACTCCATAAGAATGAGCATCTAACCTCTCTAGTGGATTTCAAAATTTACCGAACTCCATTGCACTCCTGGGAAGGATGGATGAAATATATACTCGACAATGATCATGTCAGGGCTAATCTTCGAGAGTGTAGCTGTGTTGTTGATCTGTCCTTGACTTTAAGTTATTTGGTGTCTGAACTGCTGAGACGGTGTCTGGAAGGCTTATTCTTTCCTTTATGATTGCGGTGATGATATGTTGTGGATGCTTGTATGGTCGAAATCTTCTGGAACCGCTGGGTGAAGTAGACGAGCTGAGAGGCGTTCTGTTGCTGACGTGCTTCTATCAAGCATTTAAGGAATTTATTCCAAGCGACATCCTTTGAACCATCTTCTGAATCTTGGACTATTGTATCGAATGGATACGATGAGCAGCCCCAGTTACACTTCTGTCTAGTCATAGATCCGATGGTGTGGTCGGATATGTGAATATCTCTGCGGCATGTTTTTGGGAGTCTTTGATGCACATGTACGGCTTCATGCTGAGAAATTCCTGCGTCTCGTAAAGCTTCGACAGTGACGATGTTGACATCAGAAATAACCTGATTGAGGAAGTAAAGGCATCCCATGTTGGTAGTCCCCATGTGTAATTATCTTGAGCCTATTTTCTCGTGGAAGATGTGCTTCTATTGCATTCGCTGGTAAGGTGGAGACTGCATTTAAACTTCTAAACCTGAAGGAGGCTTCAGTCCCCAAGTGTAGCCTATTTTGATTGTATAACCTTAAATCTACTCCTATGGGATTTGATACAAGCTTATTTTACTCTCTTGGATGCGATGCTGGGATGCTTGGAACATCACATTGATTAAATATACTGGATAACGAATAGGTAGAAGTGAGAAAGTTATGTTATTAATCATGGCTCACCCTGTTTCTTCAAGAAAAATGTTTCAGCCGTGTCTATGCAGTTATCTCATGAATATTTGACTGTTGTTGGGGATGGACTGCGATGAGCATCCCCAAGTCGCGCTTCTCTTTGGTTAGTGTAGTTGTTTTCTCCGAGTAGGCTTGGGATCCGTCGCGGTCTCGTAAAGTGTTGCAGGCGCCTTCCAGACAGAGAGGTGATGATATCCTTACGATACACCTTTGAAGATTAGATGACCTTGTCGTGGCTATGACTTTTTGGTTGACCATGTCTTCTGAGCTTTGACAGTGAAGGGATTCCGTGTAGAGCCTCAGTCCCCAAGTGTGGTTTACATGTTTCTATCTTGTATGGCCAGTGGGTTGACCATCATAAAGATATCACCATCTTGCATCCGTACTGGTGACTCTATTACTTCTTCCATATGAAACTAAAATATGGAGAAGTACGGATTACCTTTGTAGTGGTTGTTTCTATGGTGAATCTATGGCTGGTATTAACAAACGAGCATCAAAGGTTCTTGGCAGAAGCTGTGATCAGAAGAGACTACATTGTCGTGGGAACACAGTAGGTTGGCTGGAATTGCATGGGCATCCATGGAAGCAAAGGGATTGGATGGATGTGTAAGCGAGTAAAACTGTCCACGACCATGAGCTTTGGCGGGATGAGACAAAAAATGTCCACAACTACGAACCTTGGCTGGATGCGATCACGATCCTTGACAGGGAGGAGTGTGGCGGCTACGGCACGATCCTTGGTAGGAAGGAGTGGCGGCTACGACACGATCCTTGGAAAGAAGGAGCGACGTCTACGGGCACGAACCTTGGCAGGAAGGAGCGGCGGCTACGGGCACGAACCTTGGCAGGAAGGAGTGGCGGCTACAGGTACGAACCTTTGCAGGAAAGAGTGGAGGCTACGGAATGATCCTTGGCAGGAGGGAGTGGCGTCCATAATATGATCCTTGGCAGGAGGGAGTGGCGTAACGGCCACGGCCACGGAATCTGGTAACACGCAAGGATTTGCTCGGACATTATGGCCCATAAGAAGGATTCCTCATTTTAATATAACTCATGTCCGTGAGGTTATTTATTCTTATCTTTCTCTTTTATTATTTCGGCGAAGCAGCTCTTACATGATTCTCTGCATGCGGCAGCTTGCCTATTGTTGCTTTCCTGCGACCTTGGTGTATTTACTTGATGAAAATTTCAGATTCGTGTCTTCTTGCCAAAACAAGCGTAAAATCTTCGTATGATATCGGAATGAGGTGACTGACATCTCATTATATTTCTAAAAGGAAAATCTAACTTTTGAAAAAAGAATTTATTCATTCGGAGTCCATTTGGTGGGTGAAAAGTACCTGACACCGAGAATTCAGAACTTTCCAGGAAGAATTATGTAGGTTTTTCAGCTGTCACGTAGTCGAGAGTTTCGGCTTCTATTTATAGCTCATTCATAGGATTGATGTGCCCTTTTAGTGTGTTGTAGAAGACTTCCATACGAATCGTTTGGTATATGTATCACTCCAAGATTCTTCACCAATTAGCACCAGTTTCAATTCTTCCAGAGGACAGTGTAAAAACGTTTCTGACAGAGTTCTTTCAAAATGACCCGTAACCTTTCTAAACCACATGTCATGTCCGTGGGTGACGCTGCTGATGAGGTGTCTCTCTTTGTGAGTTATATGTTGATGTGTTAGTACCAGCAGTATACTTGGAAATCGAGGGCTTCAATTCTGGATCTCTTGACGTAGTCATCGAGATGCCTGTTATTTTGCTGGAACATTCCGGTGTAGGTTCTTCCGGTAAGCAATTTGGAGAAATCTTCAGCATTACCCGCTTTCTGGGGCAAAGGAAATATTGGAAACGTAGATCCTTTTGGTGCAGCAACTTCTCGAATCTTACTCTGCGTGAAGTTATCTCGGCTGCGGATTCTTTCCTGACATGATGGTGCGGGCACCGTTATCTTCTTGAGGCTGCTCTCTTGATGTGTCGGCTCCAGTAGATCTGAAGATGTACCGGACTTTCTCTTGATTGGGTCCACATAATAGGCGAACCTCTATGAATGATTTGAAGATGTGTCAAGCCTCCTTTATTATTGTAGATGTACGAATTCCTAGAATTATGCCATGGTCTGGATCTATACATTTTGTTGATGAAGTGATAGCGGATAATCCTGACCATAAAATGGTAGTAGTGGTGGAATGGAGATAGACCCTCGCTTTCGTGATCTCTGCATGTGCCTTTCTAGGACTCCACTAGTGTTGAGATTTGTTGTCGACTATCTCTATACTGGAACAACGGCTATGCGAATATTCCTTTTATCTCCCTGAGTATGGACCCTGGAGACAATAATATCGGTGGTAAGTTTGAGGCGTTTCCGGCTTGCTCCATATAACACTTATGGTGTTGCAGATGTGGCTGCTCCATGCGGACCTCGAGAGAAGCCATTGTGCCTTCCTAAATAGTAATCACGTCTTCATGTCTCTTCACGCGGCTTTATGGTCCTTTCATCTGGGATATTTACTGGTGCTCAGCTATCCAAGGCATTTCCAGTAGCATTGCTTGAAATAACCTTTTTGTGAAGCTTCTTAGCGAACGGAACATCGGAATTGAAATTGGCTGTTGAACCTAAATTGAGTTTATTGATTGAATTGGATCTAAGATCCACCCTTTTAAAATTGAGAAAAATGGAATGAATCCTGAGAAACTGATTCTGCAACCGAGAGATTAATCTCCCACTGTGGTCGCCAGTTGTTTATGGGTAAAAACTGATTATGCTGGTTTTGGTTAATTTGTGTGTGCCGCCGAGAAATGAATCTAAACCCTAAACAAATGCACTGCACTAGAGTACTTTATATTCGAGAGATCAATCTGTACAATCCTGGCCTAAACCAAGAAATGATCGTTCCAGTCTTGCTTCGGTCACAAAGTGAAGGAGAATGGTTGATCTTAGGGAGGGAAGCGAAGAAGGTGTTGAGATCAGAATGGTTAACTCTGAAGGTGTGGATATTTTATGACTTGTATCAGAATATGGAACTGGCTTGCGGAATTTAAGCTATCAGTTCTTGGTATTTTTCTGGATACTTGTGTTGTTGTTAACCAAAAACTCTTGTTGGTTGAAATAGGCAGAAACCTATTTATACAAGTCATAATAGAACGCACCCTGATCTTGTAGGAAGTGGGAGCGGTTGAGTGATGGAGAGGTGGGGTAATGTGTAAATTCTAGAAACCACGTCCCTACTATGAGGGAAAACGGGTTAGTTTACACCCACTACTTCTTGCTGCCACTAACTGTCCACTTTCCTGATACTTTGTTATAATGGGTGTGTTGCACGCCGCACGCTGTAAACCGCCAGACCAATACCCTGATGAACATCCGCTAGTTTGTGGCATGTTTGATGTCTCGAGTATTTTCATGAAAAATGTGCAGCAGTTTGCTGAGTGGGTCTTGTATGCAAGACCTGGTTATTCTGATTAATCGTACGTTAGCTAGGTGGCGAATGTGTGGCTAGTCAAGTCATGAGACTTGATGCAGGAAAATGGCGTTTGACGCTATTAGGTTAGTCACCTAAGACTTATCATAGGCCGGTTAATTCTGTGGCGAAGCTAGACGGTCGAGATTGCAATTTATGAGAGAAGGTGGCTGTTGATTATGGCCACATCCCGTTGGCACCTGGTAATGGCATAGTGTTGCGATTTGCACATGCCAGTGGTATAATGGCACGATTGGCGCCTTTCAGTGGCATTGTGGCGCGAATAGCGTCTGGCGTAGCCGCGACCACTATATCTTGGCATATTGGTGTTAGGTCCAAATATGGCTCAACAATATTGGCTCTAGTTTCCGTATAAAAATTAATTCCATGGGTGGCATTATCTAGCATGGTTAGCATAGCGAACCTATCCAAATTAGGGTTTGGCATGCCAAAAACCTAATTAGCACGTGTGGCATGTGGCTGCGGCACGGTGACATTTTTTGTGCGGATAGTGCCATGGCCGCGTCAAAGGAATTATGGCAGGGCCATAATGTGGTAACGACCATAGGCGCAAGGATATCCATGGGTGGCCATAGCATGGTGCCATTTTTAGGGTTTTCTGGGTCCCACATGGCTTGTGGCATGTTGTAGGGCCGAAGCGGCATAATTTAGGCCACGACTAGGAATTAGGATTTCGACTAATGCCACTATAAAAAGAGTCGTATTCTGATCAAAATACCCTAATTGGAATTTGTTATGGCGTTGGCCATGAACGAAAAGTGGGTTAGCACGCAGCTGCGCTGTTATGGCACGTTGGCATGTTGCTGCCGCGGAATGGCATGGCCTGCTAATTGGCACGATGGATCGAATTTGCAGGTTGGATAGTCAATCGTCATGGCGCCTACAACAATCACTAGGCGCGGTTTGGAGCAGCAGTGTTCGCACGTTGCATATGGTGGCATGGTGATGCCTATTTGGGCGCATTAGGAGCAGCTAAGCTTAATAAATCAAGTGGCCAAACCGTGCGGCCGTGATTTTTTGGAGACTGGCTTGGGCCGTCTAGATTAGGTTCCTAATGGAATTAGGTGCATCGACCAACCAACTTCCAACTTCATTAAAAGTGTGTGTGGCGGGTTTTGAGCTATCTGATTGGTCGATGGAAAAAAGATGGGGCCGGAAAGTAACATGGGGCCGGCCTCATTCCAAATGCGTGTGGCGCATTTAGAGCGACCTGATTGGTCGATGGGAAAGAGGGACGGCAAGCAATATGGGAACGACCTCATTCTAAATGCGTGTGCCACATTTAGAGAGACCTGATTGGTCGGTGGAAAAGAGGGCCGGAAAGCAATGTGGGGCTGGCCTCATTCCAAATGCGTGTGGCGCATTTAGAGAGACCTGATTGGGCGATGGGAAAGAGGGCTAGAAAGGAATTTGGGGCCGTCCTCATTCTAAATGCATGTGACGCATTTAGAGCGACCTGATTGGTAGATATAAAAAGAGGTTGGCAAGGGCAACATGGGGCGTGGCCAGCGGCCACAGGCGGCGCCTGTTGGAGCGGACATGCCAGTTATGTGGTGTGGCCGCGCCTCTTTTGTTGTCGCTCCAATTTGCCACAGTTCTTATTTATTTCTCGTTTTTGATAGGACTTTTCTCCTACTAGATCCATGGAGGATTAGTTCCCAGCTTATCTAGGTTTGGCTTCGACCAATAGGGTTCGAGATATTTGCACAAGGCGCAAAAGACCTAATGTTTGCACATTAATTAGGCCGAAAACTTGAATCTTATGAGTTATCACAAAATTGAACAAATTCAACAAATCTTGTGTGTTGACACAAAATTCTTTTATTCTCAGAGAGCAGTTAGCGCGTCTTATGATTTAGCATTTTCATGCAGACCTTAATTTTTGATATTTCGGGAAATTCGTGCTACTCAGCTGCGAGTGAACACTAATTGTCATGTCATACCAATACTAAGGGTTCAGCTGGGGAACATAGCATAGGAAAATACTCAAAAAACCATACACTAATGAGTAATGCAGGCGAGAGTTTACAGAATGTTTGAGATTGTTGCTACATACACCATTCTGAATAAATATATTGAGTTGCTCAATACATGTGTGAGTAGAGAGGCCCGAGCACTCATTACTTTTAAATGGCTCAGTCCTTTTGCAGACAGTGCACTAAATGTAGGGTTTTACATTTTTAACCCTGAACTAAAAACCACCATCAACAATAAGCAACAACAGAAAAGCATAATTCAAAATCAAATTTTAAGACTTAGTTACAAGAAGTTATAAGAGCAAAGAAAATCAAACGGTGTAAGTTGTCGAAGTTCATGATACCAAGACATTACAAGTTGCCAAGATCCAAGTACTAAAGTCATTCTTTCATGGCCATGTAAATATTAGTCTTCTTATTAATGTGTCAAAAAAAAATGATGAAACAAATATATATGAAAATTTAAATTTTGTAGTTAGTGATAGGCTTTCGGGATGCCTATTTATAATAACCGCAATAGCATGGTGTCCAACTAGTAGACAGAGGCAAGTACGGGTCGAACCCGCATGGAGCGGTGGAAATACTGTAATCAATATCTCTAATCGACTAACCAACAATGCTGTTTTTGGATTTTTGAAATGAGAAATGTAAAACAAAATAATAAAATTAAACTAATAAAATAAAATCAATAGGAAAGTTGGTAACCAGGGTTTATAGTATCCACCACGATTTCTATTCAATTACTGAAATGAAACATAGTTCATGATTATCTATTGTTCGTTCTATCGACATCACCTATTATATGTATTAGAATCGCAAATATCACTGGGACGCCCTAGGAATGGTACATCAAAATACTAAACCAAAGCATGCATCATCAAATTGCATTAATGAGAAAGTTATATGAAACTACTTATAGGTTCACAAATAATACCTAGTTATTCTAAATATACCCCATCAAAAGATTTATCCCAGCATGGAATATCAAATAAGTAGACACATATATTTTCAATCATATTAATTATGCGCAGAGGGTACTGTAATCTAGTCAAATAATAATAGCCTCAAAACCATATGTATTTCAAATCAAAGTGGTCTAATGCTCAAAAGTGGTTTTTACCATAGAACCCTAGTTATATAATTTAGCAATACATATAAATGGATTTCTTAAAACCCATAAAAATAATAATCAAGAGATAAGAAAGATAAACCAATAATAATCGCGTCGTCACCACGATAAAATCAGTCTTTCTCACCTCCTTATGAGCACTTCACCGTCGTATCTTATCATCTCACGAACGCAACAATTTTCTTCTCCTCTTCATGTCTGTGGACGGCCTCCCTTACTATGACATGGATGCAAGTGTCGCACAATGATTACGTGTTACAGAGTTGCAGTCCAAGTCAGCATGCAGCCAGAATGGCATAACACTGCATAGACTGTCAAGTGCTAAGGATGGCATAAGCCCGCTGAGCCAGTGAAGCGCAAAGGTGGCGCTACACTGTAAAGACATTTGTCTAAGTAAGTAAGCTTATTGGACGACACAATGAGGCTTCATTGAGGGATTGGCAAGACATGGCCAAAGTTGACAGATGCAACATGCGATGTTGGCATTGACGCATATCTGTGGAATTGAGTTGGCCCAAACTCAAAGATGATGCAAGAAGGTTGAAAAGGCGAGGGTACCCAAATATACCTCAATCTAAAACTTTTCCTACCTATAAGTCCTTTCTCCGAAAGTGATTGTCTATGGACTGAGTCGAGACAATACAACTAATCGGTTCACACTTCGTGTGATCGTCTATGGATACTAGATCGAGACAATACAACAACGAAGTATGTTTACTTGATACAAAGGTTCGGACTTAACCAAACACAATAGGATTTGTTATCAATTAAATAGGAATTAACGTTTGTGTAATTTACTTTAATTATAATAAAATAATTATAATTCGGAATATAAAAGAAACGACACAACAAGATTTTGTTAACGAGGAAACCGCAAATGCAGAAAAACCCCGGGACCTAGTCCAGGATTGAATACTCTCAGGATTAAGCCGCTACACAAAATTCCACTAACTTCGTATAGTTGAGACCAAGTAACTAACCATGTAGTTCACCTAGTTCCTTCTATATTACCAAGCCTCCAACTTATAAATAAGTCATTTGGTTCGTATTCCAAACAGTAAAGGAACAACAAATATGTTTGGTATCAACTCTATTCAACCAAGTGATATGAGTCGAACAAAGGCTATTCCGTTTATCTCAACATAAACTCCTTCGTCAGGTCCTTAGATCTATCTTATATTCAATCACCCAAAGGTAATCGTTTAAGATTAAGCCAACCACACCTTTAATCCTAAGAATCGTGTTGATGCCGATCTACTCAATTAATCAATCCAATCTACCACAAGGATAAACCGATTATTAATTGGATCATCTTTTACCGAAACAAATATTGTGCACACCAAAGATTATAAAACCCAAGTCAGATCTTCAATATTTTCTTTGTCTTCAAATCTTATTAAATCTTCAATAAAAACCTGCACACAATCACTTGAATCTCTTGTGATCAATCAAGCATAGAACGGAGTCTATTAACAATGGATTATCACAAGATTGTCTTTAGAACTAAAAACAGTCTAAAGATCCCTGTCGAAACTCTGAAGTAGTTTAAGTGAATCTTATATCAGAAGAGAAGATTCTCAAGAATAAACAAACTAGGTGCAATCAGATTTCAACCATCGTTAGTCAATCAAATCAATCGAAAACAAAAGATAAACCGTAATTATCTAGTTTCCCACCAACGGTACACGCTAGAGCTTCTCAATCACAAAAAATACTTTACATTGAGCGGCCGTAAGAGGTTTCGCCTAATTAGGTTACTCTCCTCTCCGAATAGGCGGCTACACCAGTAACAACAAAAAAAGAGTAAATTTGTTGTTACGATGCTAGAAAGGCAAACTTCGAGTATTTATAGACAAGGAATTTTGGACACCAAGGAATTTCCAAAACCGAAAATATTCTCAATATAATCATACAAGCACAAATTCGGTTTTCATAATTCCTGGAAATGTTCTGGCCAAAAATAACGATTGAAATCTCTCAGAAAATCTAATTAGTAAATGCACATTACTAATTCTGTAATTTCCCTACAAAATGAAATTAATAAACTTAAATAAAAGATTCTTAACTTACTTATGTTTCGATTCTGGGATTTTCTTCCCTTAGCCGTTAAGGATATCTTTAAACAATTAAAGAAATAAACATTCACAACACGTGTTCAAAGTTTGTCGACATCATAACTTTGTAAGTTCTCTTCATACTTACAACCTTGAAAACGGTTTGCCACACTTCCAAACAAGTTTAGAATTGGTTCATCTGACTTTCAAGAACTATGTGATTGATCAAACCAACATTCAATCACAATCATGGGTTTACGGTTCTACGAAAACAAGTTTCGGTTCTACCTCCATGTGAGTACCGTGCATAGTCACACAAGCTTTCCAAAAATTCGGTTGACTAGGTACTAGGATCGGTTCCCCACATATATATGGTATCTAACTTATATTTCTTGCACATGTCCATAAGATAGGTTCCCCTTTGCCTAAAAACGTGTTACACATGTCCATAGGATCGGTTCCCCTTTCTGCTATAAACCTTGCTGCACCCCATATAAGGATCGGTTCCCTTTGATGTACTGCACCCCTTAAAAGGATCGGTTCCCCTTTCCTTTTAATTGGTCAGATATACAAAATCCGATTGTATCATAGGTGATTACTTAAGATCGGTTTTACTAATAAAAGTTATACCAATACATAAGTCAGGACTTTGTGAATAGTTCTACCAAGAACACAACAAGTTGTGAGCGGTTATACTCTATCACACATAATGGTTGTTCATAAGATATGCAATAAATAACAAAACCAATAACACATGGAAATTTCTTTTTCGGTCCACAAACAAGTTTATGAACTTACTTCCTTAGAACACATGTAAACATTGTTCCCTAGGATGAAATCCTCACCTCATACCCATACATAATCACAATATAATTCAAATGATTATGGCAATGTCTTATCTACAAAGTTTAATAGTTAAGCAATAAACCTCGTATTGTGTTCCTTAATACTATGTCTATCTAGAGTTCAAATATGCTTCGCAGTTATGTTTTCAATATGCACGACTTGAAAGATACTTTAGGGAATGAAACAGTTCAAGTCAAATATCACTAACCTCAAGTGGAAGGATGATTGTTGTCGTTGTAGCTCCTTGATTCTTCACATCTTCAAGACTTCGCAATACTTGTAATGTCTCATATCCTAATAATTTCAAGCTAACCTATACGAAGTTGACTCTAGTACATAATCAGCGACTCTTAACATGAGTTTTGATTCACTAAAATATGACAACCAAACTTGACATACCAACGCTTGGTGGGTTCAACTGAGCAATGCTCTAACAATCTCCGCCTTTTTCAATTTTAGTGACAAAACTCTTACATCATATGGATAAACAAATTACAAGAATTCATTACAATCCTCTTGATTCCCGATTCAACAGCACAGTAAAACTGCTTACATTCAATCCTTGAAAATGCCGTTGTTGACATTATAATAACAAAGCTAATACCCCCTAAAGAAGATAGGTAGATATTCAATACGCACGTCTTTGTTATACCAATTTATATGACATGTTACTCCCTCTTAGTCTGTGCTTTCACTCTTTCGTTAGATAAAACATTCAAGTACCAATGTTCTTTTCCCTAGCGATGCCAATCAATATAAAATCAATGCCAGCATCACATGTTTACTCCATATATTTCTCCCCCCTTTTGTCAAAAAAATGACAAAGAAACGAAAAAATAAAGGACAACACGAAAAGAATCTTACAAATCTCAGAATAGACTTGCAAACCTATAGAGTTAGGCACGAGGGTTCCACACATCACGTTCTGATAACCAATATCAAAACCGAAACTACAAGTAGTCTTATTTTGATATGTTACCAAGGAAACAATTGTCCGAAACAATTTTTACAATTTAGTTTAGCAAACCAAAAACAACTAAGCACATTAGTCCCTTTGCTAAACCGATTGTTCAAAAACAACCGTTTAATTTGATAAGACCAAAATAAAGATAAACTCCATTTTTCTCATCATGTTCTAATTATCCATAAACTTAGACCTTTCAATTTTAAACAAGACAAGTACTAGGTTAGTTAACTAGCATTCCTTGTTTAGGCATTCGATTAAACTTGAATAACCGAAATCTCACTTTGATAAGACAAACTAAGATCAAAATTAACTTAGTTTCTTATTCGGAATCAAATTGGACTAAACAACTCATCCCGTACATAAATTATTTCGTTAAGCCATAAATAATTCATACAAAACAAAACAAATCAACTTTCATAATTATTCACCTCAACCGGAAGCAATTGAAACAACATAACATTAAATGCACCGCAATTGCACCGTAATTTTGTAAGCCTAAACAATTGATACCATACAAAGGCAAGATAACAATAGTTTTCCTTAACCGGAACCAATTTAATCACACATACATCAATTGTACCGAGATTTTGTAAGCCTAAACAATTGATACCACACAATAAAGCAAGATAACAATAGTTTTTCTTAACCGGAACCAATTGAAACACACATCCACACACACAACATGGAATAAATATCAATTGAACCAAAATTTTGTTAAGCAAAAGCAACAAATATATATAATATAAACTCAGGCTTTTCTTAAACAGGAAAACAATTAACTAACAAGATTGTTACCTCAAATTTCGCATCCACTTCTTCAATATGATAGCATCTTCGTCCAGGGAGAATTGATATCGAAATATCACCACGTTTTCATCCTTATGCATAGACAAAATAATAACAACACACCTAAACCTTTACCAGAGAAAGTTTGAAAACCGGTTTTAACAATTGCAAGCAAAAGTTGAAAACCGTCGAAACACATATGCTTTTATGCTAAACCAAAACCGATTCAACATATTGTGACTTTTTCACATATTGTTTCTATCAGAACCCCTCATGATCCTTTGATAAATCCTACCTACTAGGGATAGAACTTAATCCCGCTAAATCAAAAAGTCACTCAAACCATAAGGGTTCACAATATATGAGATCGATTATTAAGGTAGTAAAACCGAAATCAAACATCCCATAAATCAATTTTCAATACACCATAAATATTCAACATAAAATCAAGTATTGCAATTACCTAAATCTTGTAGGAAATTGAATTATTAAAACAACACAAAAAGAATGAGGTCATTCCGAGCTCGGCAAAGAAGTTACGGGCAAAACAGTTTTACACTTCTTCGTAAGGGGACCTCTCACTAGGATCGGTTCCCTCACCATGACATGGTACTAGGATCGGTTCCCTCACCATGACAGAGTACTAGGATCAGTTCCCAAGAGTTACTTGTGACAGATCACAACACTAAACTATTTTCGACATAACTTTTGCATACGATATCCGAATTCAGTGATTTTTGGCTCGTTTTAACCGTAAAAACAATAGCTACACATATATGATCAGTAGATATCAACATCATAAACTCATAATTACCGTCTCTATCAAGACCTCAAATATAGATAGAGAAAGTATGAGTATAGAAGAAAATAAGTCTCCTAAAGATGTCAATTAGTCATATAATAACCAAAAAATCATGTGCTCAGTTTCATGTGATTCCTCACCTTTAAAAAAATTGAGCACCAAGGTGAGTATGCATGTTCTAACACAACTAGGTTGTGTTGAGTTGATCCTTGTCTTGTTCGTCACGAGTGACTACGACAGAATCATCATTCTTGACCTCTTGCTTGGTTTGTTTTCTCTTGTTCCATCTCTTGTTTTTCTTCTTTGACTTGTGATGAAGAGTGTAATTATCACAACCTTTACTAGTACAAGAGATTTCAGATATAATGTCTTTCATTAGCCTTTCAAGAAGACTCTTGTAATTATTGTCACCAACGATTAACAGCTGAGAGTCATTCTTGTGACTAACTTATGGTCCCTTCTTGGCTATAGAGGACTTCGGGACCCATTTAGAGTTGGGTTCCGCAGGAGCATCTTTCTCCTTCATACCATTAGGATCATTGTCCTTTTGAATATTTTGCGAAACACCCTTTCTCCAATTTGGAAAATCAGATCTTGTTTTTGTATTTAAAAAGTCATATCTCTTTCTATAATTGGGTCCTTTATGAAATGACCTTGTCAAGTGATATGCAAAATTTGAACTATCATTATAATAATTCTTTTTCCTAAACTTAGGACAATACCGATCTGAGTTCTTATGAGGAGAAAACTTAGCCAATTCGTTTGATACAATAGAAAGTGCATTTTGCATCTTACGAACTTTGCATCCCCATTGCAAGTGTCCTTTATTACCACAATAATAACAATGCTTAGTATAAATATACGAAGTATGAGTTTTAATGTTACCTTTTTGTGGATCCTCTTGCATTGGATCCCGATGATTTTTCTTCTTCTTATCCTTCTTATCCTTGTTCAACGTTGTTGCTTTCTTGACATTAGCAGAAGTGCCTTCTTTGTCATCAATGGAAGCCTCTGGTTTAAAAGAAATAGTAGCTTTAACAAATTTTACCTATTTGTTAATATTTGAAGCATCTATTCCCTTATATCCCAATCCTCGTGTATCATGATGATTTCTACTTGTTTCTAACATTGAGGTTAACTTGTTTGAGCTTTCATTGGATTTTTTCAGTTCCAAATTTTCTGCTTCCAACATCTTGATTTTATCAAGAGCACCGGCTAGATCAGCCTCAAGGCGTTTTTCTCGTGAGAGATATACACCTTCTTTCTCTTCAAAACTATTTTGTTGAGAGTTAATCCTTGCATCAAATTCAACAAGTTTCTCTTCCAACAAGTGAATTTTTTCAAGAGCAACATCACGCTCTTTCTCCAACAATTTTGTTTGAGAGAGACTAGCACTGGTTTTTTCTTCAAGACCCTGTACTTGTCGAGAATTAAACATTGCTTCCGATTCAACACGTTTCTTTTCCGACAAAAACAGTTCTCTTCGAAGATTTTCACATTCTAATTTCTTAGAATTTAGATCGTTTGTACGATCTTTAAGAAGATAGTCACGGTTTTGGAAACCAATATAATAACCTTGAAAAACCTTCTTCAGTTTCTTGTTCTCACGACAAAGAGGAGTCATAAAACCAAGAAAATCCGAAGTTCTCAAATTTTAATTTTCAAAGGTTCCAGCAGTTTAGAGTATTCTGAGATATCCTCTTCTACTTCTTGTTCAAAATCCGAGTCATCATTATCGAAAATTGCATCTAACCGTTATTGTAGACGTATTTTACAGTCGTCATCGGTTTCTACATTATTAACAAGATTAACTTGTCTCGTAGAATCTCTAGAAATGATTTCTTTAAATATTGAATCGTAGATGCCATCATCAAGTGCTAATTCTAAACTCTTGATGTCTTGCTTTACGTTAACTGAATCATTCATTAGATTCAACTCTTATAGGTTGGATCGCACCAAACACAGATTGTTAGATCTTTTCGTGTTTGCCTGCTCTGATACCAATTGAAAAGGCGAGGGTACCCAAATATACCTCAAGCTAAAACTTTTCCTACCTATAAGTCATTTATCTTAAAGTGATTGTCTATGGACTGAGTCGAGACAATACAACTAATCGGTTCACACTTCGTGTGATCGTTTATGGATACTAGATCGAGACAATACAACAACGAAGTATGTTTACTTGATACAAAGGTTCCGACTTAACCAAAGACAATAGGATTGCTTATCAAGTAAATAGGAATTAACGTTTGTGTACTTTACTTTAATTATAATAAAACAATTATAATTCAGAATATAAAAATAAATGACACAACAAGATTTTGTTAACGAGGTAACCGCAAATACAGAAAAACCCCGGGACCTAGTCCAGAATTGAATACTCTCGGGATTAAGCCGCTACACAAAATTCCACTAACTTCGTATAGTTGAGACCAAGTAACTAACCCCATAGTTCACCTAGTTCCTTCTGTATTCCCACGCCTCCAACTTATAAATAAGTCACGTACTTGGAACAATTCATTTGGTTCGCATTCCAAATAGTAAAGGAACAACAAATCTGTTTGGTATCAAATATATTCAACTAAGTGATATGAGTCGGACAAAGGCTCTTCCGTTTATCTCAACATAAACTCCTTCGTCGAGTCCTTATATATTTATTATATTCAATCACCCAAAGGTAATCGTTTAAGATTAAGCTAACAACACCTTTAATCCGAAGAATCGTGTTGATGTCGATCTACTCAATTAATCAATCCAATCTACCACAAGGATAAACCGATTATTAATTGGATCATCTTTTACTGAAACAAGTATTGTGCATACCAAAGATTATAAAACCCAAGTCAGATCTTCAATATTTTCTTTGTCTTCAAATCTTCTTAAATCTTCAATAAAAACCTGCACACAATCACTTGAATCTCTTGTGATCAATCACGCACAGAACGGAGTCTGTTAACAATGGATTATCACAAGATCGTCTTTAGAACTAACAACAGTCTAAAGATCCCTATCGAAACTCTGAACTAGTTTGAGTGAATCTTATATCAGAAGAGAAGATTCTCAAGAATAAACAAACTAGGTGCAATCGGATTTCAACTACCGTTAGTTAATCAAATCAATCGAAAACAAAAGTTAAACCGCAAATATCTAGTTTCCCACCAACGGTACACGCTAGAGCATCTCAATCCCAAAGATGACTTTAAACTGGGCGGCTGTAAGAGGTTTCGCCTAATTAGGTTACTCTCCTCTCCGAATAGGCGGCTACACCAGTAATAACAACAAAAGAGTAAATCTGTTGTTACAAAGGATTAGTTTGCTAGAAAGGCAAACTTCGAGTATTTATAGACAATGAAGTTTGGACACCAATGAATTTCCAAAACCGAAAATATTCTCAAGATATTCATAAATGCACATATTCGGTTTTCATAATTCCTGGAAATGCTATTTCCAAAAATAACGATCGAAATCTCTCGGAAAATATAATTAGTAAATGCACATTACTAATTATGTAATTTCCCTACAAAATGAAATTAATAACCTTAACTAAAAGATTTTTAACTTACTTATGTTTGGATCCTGGAATTCTCTTGCCTTAGCCGTTAAGGAATATCTTTGAACAATTAAAGAAATAAACATTCACAGCACGTGTTCAAAGTTTGTCGACATCTTAACTTTGTAAGTTCTCTTTCACACTTACAACCTTGAAACCGATTTTCCACACTTCTAAACAAGTTTAGAATTGGTTCATCTGACTTTCAAGAAATATGTGATTGATCAAACCAACATTCAATCACAATCATGGGTTTACGGTTCTACTAAAACATGATTCGGTTCTACCTCCATGTGAGTATTGTGCATACTCACACTAGCTTTCCAAAAATTCGGTTGACTAGGTACTAGGATCGGTTCCCCACATATATATGGTATCTAACTTATATGTGTTGTACATGTCCATAGGATCGGTTCCCCTTTGCCTAAAAACGTTTTGCATATGTCCATAGGATCGTTTCCCCTTTCTGTTATAAACCTTGTTTCACCCCATACAAGGATCGGTTCCCTTTGATGTACTGCACCCCTTACAAGGATCGGTTCCCCTTTCCTTTTAATTGGTCAGACATATAAAATCCGATCATACCACAGGTGATTACTTAAGATCGGTTTTACTAATAAAAGTTATACCAATACATAAGTCAGGCCTTTGTGAATAGTTCTACCAATAACACAACAAGTTGTGAGCGGTTATACTCTATCACACATATTGGTTGTTCATAAGATATGCAATAAATAACAAAACCAATAACACATGGAAATTTCCTTTTCGGTACACAAACAAGTTTATGAACTTACTTCCTTTGAACACATGTAAACATTGTTCCCTAGGATGAAATCCTCACCTCATACCCATACATAATCACAATAACATTCAAATGAATATGGCAATGTCTTATCTACAAAGTTTAATGGTTAAGAAATAAACCTCGTATTGTATTCCTTAATACTATGTCTATCTAGAGTTCAAATATGCTTCGCAGTTATGTTTTCAATATGCACGACTTGAAAGATACGTTTGGGAATGAAACAGTTCAAGTCAAATATCACTAACCTCAAGTGGAAGGATGATTGTCGTCGTTGTAGCTCCTTGCTTCTTCACATCTTCAAGACTTCTCAATACTTGTAATGTCTCATATCCTAATACTTTCAAGCTAACCTATACGAAGTTGACTCTAGTATATAATCAAGCGACTCTTAACATGAGTTTTGATTCACTAAAATATGACAACCAAACTTGACATACCAACGCTTGGTGGGTTCAACCGAGCAATTCTCTAACAAAGGTATAATAGGCCAAGAGTTGGTCTATGCATTAGTTCAAGGCTGGCCAAAGCTTGAATAATGCAAACAAGCTAGTAATGCGAGAGTGCGCATTACTATTATCAAGTAAATTGGCTAAGTGAAGCACGAATAACACATATGAGCATATGGAACGTATTGGAATCTATTGGAAATCATGTTGGCATGAATTTGGATTAACTAAGGCATTTTAGCAGGTTCATATCAAGGTCATATGCAGTGGTGCATAAAACTGGCGTAAGTGGCGCATTATGGCTCAAGTGTTGGTTATTGGCTTTGCAAGCATGCCAAAGGTGTGAGACAAAGGTGAAAGGTTATAAAGTGAGTTTATAACCATATGAGAGTGTCCAAAACCGTTTGGTACAGGTGTGGCATGAGGTGGCACAAATCAGAAGAGGCTAGTTAGTTATGCACACTTTATGCGGTTATGGAAACTACTTGGACACTCGGCTGTCCAAGGCTTGTGCATACGGTTGCACATAAGTTTTGTCCTGATCCTAGTTAGTATAAATAACTTAGGGATCAATAATATTGGTTTTGTTCAATTGAGAGAAGAACCACTAATGTAGAGAGTGTTTTAGGCATTCACCAAGTGGGTGAATGGATTGTTTTGTATAATCTTCCTTAATGCAATAAAATGGGTTTATTGTGTTAGTTTTGTGTTCATTACGTTGCTGATCTTGTGAAGTTGTCAATTGGATTGATGCATGGCAAACCTCTTATTCTTATGGAGGCATGAAGAGTTAGAGAGAAAGAAGATGAAGACTTCCGTTGTGCAAAGACTTTTGAGTGAAGGTAGATGCATACTTTGGTGCAAGTATGCAGGCTGAGTGATTTTGGGTGAAGTTGATTTACTGAACCACAATCATTGCCGGTCATGTCCCATGAAAATTTTAGGCAATTAAATGGGCATGTGACAGCTGGTATCAGAGTTGTGTTAGGGGACACAGTTGCTGATTTTTCTCTCTTTTACTCAAGTTAATGTCATTTGTTTGTCAGTTTCAACGATTCAAAAAGGCCGATTTAAGTTCATGAGATCCAGATTTTGAATTTTTAAATTTCAATATTCCCCCTATAGATCAGCGTAATTTGTGGGTTTCTAGTTATTTTCTGAATTTGATAGGGTTGACTACAATCGACTTCAATGACAGAATTTGTTTTATTTCTTCATCGGATATATCCTTTCCTTATATACCTCTCAATAGTTATAACAATATAACTATTTATAGTTACAACTTATTCGATATTCATCTATATATTAGGAGGAAAACAAAGCTTTTTCGCATATTACCTTCTTCTGGAATATTTTTTTAGAGAATTCCAACCTAAAACAATGGCTTCAACTTCAAATACCCAAGTTTCTATCATCACTTCCCAGATGAATGAAACTCGTATTCGTGATATCAACCAACGGAATCTAAGAAAAGTTGTGGGTTCAGCAAGAGCTATTTCGACTGCAAAAGAGGAATGGAACAACACTTTGATTGGCAAGCTGCATTCAAAAGACCCAGTTGAGACTGATACTGTGAGGAAAGAAGTTAGTGTTCTCTGGAAGCAATATCGAATTAAAAATATGAGAGGTTTGGATAAAAATATCTTTCTTTTTAAGTTTACATCCATGGAAATAGTTGAAGCAATTCTCAAAAGAGGTCCTTGGAATGTCTAAAAGAGTCATCTTACTCTTGTAAAATATAATCCTTAAATTGTTGTGAAGGATCATGATTTCTCTCATCAGGAATGGAATGTTCAATTCAAAAACATTCTTCTAGAACATCATGCAGTTCCTGTTATAGATGAAGCTTTGGTGGAATTGGGTCCTAAAATCTGGACTAAACCAGAAAATTGTCGTCCAGATTTTGGTTCAATGATAACTGCAAGAGTGAAAGACAACCACATCTTTTTTGTAATCATTGTTTTACTATTGATTATAATGATGAAGAATGTGAAAATATTGCTTTGGATTTAAAAATCAGAAGATACACTAATGAGGATTATGTCAGTTATTGTCATAATCTAGCAAGACACTATGGTGTGGAAATAATTGAGGATCTGGATCAATTGTTGTAGCAAATTTGTGAAGCAAGTCGAAGACAGATGGAGGAACAAGAAAAGGCAGAGAAACTAGAAGAAGCAAGGAAAGCAAAGAGATCAAGGAGTGGTGAAGAGGTTGAAACTGACAGTAGCATTGGTCATAATATTGGATCATCTGATAAAATGGATAACTTTGATGGCATGGAGCATGACCTGGATGAGGAAGGAGAATGTTTTTCAAAAGAGAACTCTCATGGCATGGTAGAGGCCCCTGCTGCTCTGGTAAATTTCTCTGCAAACTCAAACTTTTTGCACTTGATTCATTTTAAAGTTTTTAGTATTTATTTAAATATGAAAATCTTATCTTGGAATGTTCAAGGTATAGCTAAAAAATTTACTAGGGATCAATTGTTTGTTTTAGTTAAGAAACAATCTCCTGATTTTCTTTTTCTTATAGAAACAAATGTAGATAGTGACAGCATGATTTCTCTAGCTAACTCTTTAGGTTACTGCAATCATGTTAACATTAATAGAGTTTGCCTTGCTGGAGGCTTGATTCTTATGTAGAAAGATGGAATACACTGTGAGATTCAATATATGTCCAATAATATGATTCATGTTATTACTAGACTAGACCCTATTAAACCATAAGTTCTTATATCCTTCATGTATGGTTCCACTTATTTTGATAAAAAGAAAGAGCAATGGGATTATATGATGGAAATTAGTGAGAATATAATGCAACCATGGTTAGTTATAGGTGATCTGAATTTTCATCTCCATGATATTTCTGAGGCTTCTAGTTTCTCCACTGAAGAAAGATATGTTCAAGAAAAAATGAATATTTGTGGCCTTATGGACATTGGTTATACAGGTAAGAACTATACTTGGACTAGTAATAGTTTTGGTACAGGTAGCAGAAAATCTGGAATTGACATGGCCATAGGTAACAGTTATTGGTTCAGTAGTTATCCTCAATCCAAACTGTTACACTTGGTTCAAGCTGGCTCTGATCATTGTCCTATAATGCTAGTTCCTAAGGAGACCACTAGTAACACTTGGAGACCATTTAGATTTCTTGGAACACTAATGTTAATGGTTCGGCAGCTTTTAATTTGACCAAAAAACAACAAAGAACTAAGAAAATATTGTCTCATTGGAATAAAACTGAGTTTGGAGATATTGATAGAAATATTAATAATTTACAAACTCAACTTGAAATTGATCAGAATGACTCTTCTTATAATTCTCAGCATGATAATATTGTGGCTATCACTAAGAAGCTTGATGATTGGTTTAATATTAAGGAAGATTTATATAAGAAAAAATCTGGTGATTCTTTCATTACTGAAATGAATCATAATACCAAATATTTTCACACTTTAGCTAATAGAATAATAAGTAGGAAAAATATTGATCGTCTTTGTGATGTTAATGATGTTTGGTTTAGTTATTCTAAAGATATTGCTAATTTGCTTGTGGATCATTTTGCTCAGGTTGGTAAAACTACAAAACCAGTGTTTACTGATATCACTTTTGATATTATACCTACTATTATTACTGATCATGATAATTCCTTTTTGACAAGAATTCCTAATAGTGATGAAATTCACCAAATCATCAAACATATGAGTGCTTGGAGTTCACCTGGGCCTGACGGGTTTCAGGCAGGTTTTTATCAACATAATTGGGATATAGTTTCTAAGGATATTACTACCGCTGTTCAAAGATTTTTTGAAACTGGTCATATGCCTAAGGAGTTTAACAAAACCTATCTTAGTCTGATTCCTAAAATTGATAATGCTAAAAGACCTGTGGACTTTAGACCGATAGGTTTGTGCAATACAGTTTATAAAGTAATTTCAAAACTCATTGCTAATAGAATTAAACCCTTTTTAAAGCACCTTATATCCCCTTACCAAGCAGCTTTTGTCCCAGGTAGAGATATTCATGACAACATTATTGTTGCTCATGAGATGATACATACTATGAAACATAAAGAGGGTTATAGTGGAACCATGGCTTTAAAGCTTGACCTTTCTAAGGCTTTTGATAGAATTGAATGGACTTTTCTATTAGGTATTCTTAGACAGTTTGGTTTTGATGCTAAATTATGTGGATACATTGAACAATGCATATCTACAATAACTATTTCTGTGTTACTAAATGGTTCTCATACTCAAAGTTTCTCTCCAACTAGAGGTATTAGACAGGGTGATCCTCTTTCACCCTATCTTTTCATTATTTGTATGGAATTTTTGTCTAGGTTGCTCTTAAATGCTGAGACTAATCACTTAATTTCAGGTGTTAAAGCAGCTAGGAAGGCTCCAGGTATTACTCATCTTATATTTGCTGATGATATTTTAATTTTCACTAAGGCTGATATGCACAACATATAGGGTATTATGAGTGTTCTTGTTTATTTTAGTAGTGTTTCAGGTCAGATGCTCAACCTAGACAAGTCTAGTGTTTATTTTAGTCACAATATTAATCCTAGTACTAGAGAAATTCTAGCTAGAGAACTTAAGATGACTGAGATGAAGGATACTGATAAATACCTTGGTGTTACTTTGTTAATTGGTAGGAATAATACCAAAGATTTTAATCCTCTTATTCAATCTTTTGGCACTAGACTGAAGTCTTGGAAAGGTAAGACTATGAACCATTCAGCTAGAACAACAATGGTTAAACATGTATTAAATGCTTTGCCAACTTATCAAATGGGTTGTTTTAGAATTCCTAAAACTATGATAGATCAAATGGACTCTATCCAAAAACATTTTTGGTGGGGGCATAGTGATAACAATGGTCTTTGCTTGATAGGATGAAATAAGCTTAATCTTCCTAAAGCTCTTGGTGGTCTTGGTTTTAGAAATCTTGAACATTTCAAAACTGCTTTGTTGACTAAGGTAGCTTGGAAGGCATGTAATGATGATAACTCCTTATGTATGCAGATTGTTGGGGCCAAGTATGGTAATAATGGTAATTTACTGCACCTTGATAAGTTGAAAGATGATTGTTCTTGGATATGGAGGAGTATATATGCTGGTATTGAATTTGTGCAACAACATTCCGAGTGGATTGTTCAATGTGGCACAAAAATTAAAATTTGGCTAGATAACTGGATTATTTGTCTTAATAGTCCACCTGTTCCAATTGTGGGACTTTTTATCCTTGATTCTCTTAATTTTGTTTGTGATATATTTATCCTGGTACTAAAATTTGGAATGATCAACTTATTAGTGCTATTTTTGATCAAGAAAGTTCAAGTGTTATTCTCAATATGTATGTATCTGACACAGGTGAGGATTATCTAATCTGGACACCAGATATGAGAGGTAAGTTTTCTGTGAAGAGTGCTTATAATACACTATGTGCTAATCATGTTAACAATGCTATCATTGGTGATTATATTCCTACAGATGTATGGAAGAAATTGGGGCAGACTAAAGTTCCACATAGAGTCCAACTTTTCATTTGGAAATGTTTGAGGGATATTGTTCCTGTAAGAGGAAAATTAGTTTCTTATAAGTCTGAAATTGATCCACAATGTAGCCTATGTAGCAATAGTACTGAGACTCTTAGTCATCTTCTTGTAGAATGTACTTATGTTAGATCTGTTTGGAACGCTTTTAATATGCACATTTCAGATGTTATTCAAAATTTCAACTCTCTGCAGGATTGGATTATATCCTGGTTAGATACTGATGCAGATGTAGACAATAACATTATTTCTGTGTCTGAATCTCTTGTGATTAGAATTATGTGTGTAGTCTGGTACATATGGAAAGATAGGTGCAGTTGGATTTTTCAGGATGTAAAACCTAATATGAATAGTACTATGTTAAGAATTCATAACCTTGTAAAGCAATGTGAATTTGCTGCTGCCTCTTCTAGTGTTTCTAGTAACAGGATTATTCTTCCAAAGGTTTGGTTTCCACCTAATATAGGTTACATAAAAGTTAATATTGATGCTTCTTATGATTATGAAACAAGGAAAGGTAGTATTGGACTAATAGTTCGTGATCATGCAGGGTATGCATTAGCAGCGAAAAGCTATAATTTGGAGGAGGAAATGGAAGCTGAAGTTGGAGCTGAACATTTTGAATGCAAAGTCCTGATTAAAGATGTTGAATGGATAGAAGATAATGGATTCAATAAAGTAATCATTGAAACTGGCTGTCAAAATCTGGTGGACTCAATACACAGTGAAGATCCTCAAGTGTATTGGTTCAATCATCATTTATTTCTTTCAGTTAGAAACAAGTTTTCAAATAATGAGTTTTGGTTTTGCAAATTAGTTAACAGACTAAGTAATAGTGTGGCTCATGAGTTAGGAAGAAAGGCTAGACTTGAAGCTAATAGTTTCTCTTATGTTTTGAATTATCCTCCTGATATTGTTAAATGGATTGAGGACGACCTTGTTCTACATGGAAAAAACTGATCAATAAATTTTTTCTTTGAGTATCAAAAAAAAAAGTCATTTGTTTGTCAAATTCAGTGAAGAATTGTTTGGGTTACGCTACTATGGAGACTAGAAGAAGTTGGTCTTGTGTTGAAAGATCAATTGGAATGAACTTTGAAGCTTGAAGTAGCAACATGCCATGAAATTTTATGACAAAGGTGTCAAAATTCTTGCCCAAAGTGTTAGACGAACATGCGAGAATTATTGAAAACCGGGTTTTCAAGTGATGGCATGACAAAACTATATAGTGGGATGACTTCTATGGTGCAAATCAGGTGTTAAAGTCCATGTTTCTCACAAGTATGGAAGATTATGCATTTGGAATGCATTCTTTCGTAGTGTTATCAGTAACGAGTATATTATGAGTTGTAATGAGAATTTTGCGAGAATTCTTGAACTCAAAGAAGTTGACGGTCTTTGCAGTGGCAAAGAAGATGGAGAACATGTCTATGCGATAGATTGAAGGTGTTTTCATCGTAGTCAGTTGATGGAAGATTATAATTATCTCTCTCGAATGCATGTACCTTGGTGGTAATGCAAAGTCTGGTTGCGAACCAGCATGTTTGTGGCGATGTGATGTCATGAAGAAAAAATGAATGACCAGTTCTTATCTAGCATAAAGCTTATGGAAAGGTTGAAGACAAAAGCGCAAGTTCGGGGAAAACCGATACTGTGACATTCCAAGACTTTTTCCGGGTTTAACTAAACCCAATATGTGTACTAAATAGTAAATAGGTTATCCATTTGTGGTATCAATGGGCATGATTAGTAGGTACTTTGAAAAACATTATAACGAACATGCTTGACACATGTCATAGACAAAGGCTATTAGGGCAGATGAGTAATTTTTATTCGGAAATGACATTCAGCTCTTCATTTAGAGCTCTATTCACCACTCAATGCTAGGTGTCACAAGAATAGTGGTTCAGGGATATTCAGCCAGGACCCACTATTAAATAAAAGGGTTCACCATTTGAAAGATGCGGGCTTAGATGTTGTTGAGGTGTGAGTAGAGTGGTGTTTTTGAGCCGTGGATAGCACCGCCAATTTTTATTTGAGGCTTAAATCTAAATCAGGGGATAAAAATGAAAAGAAAAAAAAGAAGGGGAGAGCTCGGATTTCTTCTTCGTCTTTTCTCTCTTCCCACTTCCTTCGACTGAAACTTGAGGAATAAAACTGAAGTTTTTCATGCATGATTAAGATTGGTGATCTTGGAGTCCGGTTAAGCTGCAGATGTTGGTGATTTGTGTTCGCTAGTTTCATAGTCGAGATGGAGATATTCTTTTTCTCGTTCTTCAATTGGAAGTTGTTTGAAGTGATCATTCTCTTCACTTAACTGAATAAGTGATTCTCATAAATCGATGGGTATGTCTTATCACACTCAATGCACATTTGATTTTATACTAGCTAAAATTTCTTCACTGAATTGAAGTTGTTGTATACATAAATTTAGGGTTCATATTAATTTTGGGGATTTTTCCCAAACCGTTCCTAATGTAAAAATTTACAACTAATGCTCGAATAGGTTTGCGAAATTTTACTCAAAACTCGGCCTGTGGTTGCATCGAGTTAAATTTCTCATTGGTTGAAATTTTAGCTTGGTTAACATTAGTATCATATATATAGTGCGTGTATGTGCTTATTGAAAATGTAGAACCCTTACAATTCCTAATGATTCGTTGTGTTTTGTTTTGAATTGGCAACGTTATGATTTTTCTTGAAGTATTAACTTCTCCAAAATGTCGAAATCAGGGTGCTCGGTGAAATGTACGAATGATGTTTGAATTTGGTTTGTGTTGAGTATATCAGATTAAGTGGTTCACTGTAAGTATATATATATATATATATATATAAGGATAGCATGGTCAGTTTCAAATATGAAAAATTCATAAATAATGAAATACTGCATAGTGTATGTTCTCTTGTTCTTTTACTATTTTGAATTTCTTAGAGTGACTAACCTGAGTTAGTGGAAAAATGTTGATATTTGTGAGGAGTATTAAGTGCGCATTCGACCAGTCTCTTTTATCCTAGAGGTAGATGGTCAAATGTTACACTTTTATGCGAATTATGCGAAATCGCTATGCTCCCTATATAGGGCAGGAGTCACGGCAACTTTGTGCTTTCTATTTTATTCGTGACCATTATTTGGAACATGAAACGTCCATGAATACTAATCTAGCTTGCAAGAATTTTAATATTTTCATGGTTAACTAGCATTTGGAATAGTCTTGAAAACTGTCCATGGAATGTTTGAAATGATGCGGCATATGGAAGTTGGTCTCTAGTTAAACTAATACTCTTGTTCCCATTTGGTACACGTTCCCTACTGAATGGTTTTATATATTCTTGTATTACCGTTTGGTATGCCTCGCTTCGTAGATTTTCTACGCTATAGTATTCCCAGTTACAAAATGTTGATGCTTGAAAGCCTGTGCAGAAACTAGTCAAGTAATCACGATGTCGGTGCATATATACTATTCAATATTGGCAAGTAAGATGTTTTCTACGTTTCGAAAATTATCAGTGGGTAGATGTTTGTACTATATTAATTGTGGTCACAGTGATTGCATGTCAAACTTAATTTTCTTTTAAACTCATGGCCATATAGAATATGCATATAAATAGATGGATTGGTGGATTTTTGGAATGAGGTTTAGTCCACTTCACATCCTAGCTAGTGAGTTTGAATAATATTATTTTTGTTTGTATCTTGGTGGAGAACAGACTAGCTAGTGATGCTTTGTTGTGTAATTTGAAATTTAATCATCAAAAACTTCACATCGATCCGGAGTGCTCAAGTATAGCTCATTTGTGCTTGACAACATGAAGATGGTGGCACCAGACTCGTCTATTTCTTACAAAAGAACATGCACATGTACGTGACCATTTCGTGATAGTCTGATACATACAGTGAGTTGTATCCTGCTGAATTTGTAGCCCTGGCGACTACGTCGACAGATCAGAGATAATCTATCTACCGCCTTAGTCCATGAAAATCTTGAGATTTTTATGCGAAAGTAATTTAGAATTTACGTATGATTCATCTAGAAAGGTACGAGTCTAGTGCTACTGTCCATTAAGTGTTAATACTGTTTAAAATTCTAATCAGTTTTAGGATTCGCAGTGTTGCTATTTAGATCAAAGTGTAGACTCTAATCTAGAACGGAGTTACATTTTACATATATATTTATGATGGGTAGTTTGCTTACATGAAACTGGTTGGGAATTACTTGCATGCGTTGTTTGATTCGGGTAGTTCGTATGGACTAGAATGCCAAGTTAACAGTGAACTTTATCGGCTACGTAATTTAGTTTAGTTGTGCTTGTGTGTGGGGAAATATAGTTAACCACAGACTATAGCTTCAAGATATTGAATAGTGGATTGTTTTCATACGGATATGTGTTAGTTATGAACGGGGCAGTCCAGTATTTGACGAGTTTTGATGGGAAATGCCAGTGAATGCACAAACGTGAAATTATATACGTTGTTGGTTAATTTTGGTAGACAACTGATTTAAGTACTTAAATGCCATTGTATCTGCTCTAGCTTTATACTGATTCCATCTTGGTTTAGCTTGTGAAATTTAAGATAGACACGTGAGCTTAATTAGTATGTTGGTAACTAGCTCAAACTGCCACCACTAACTAGTTCGTTAATGCGGATTCAATACTACAAATTTAGATGTTGTAGGTTCAGCTATATTGATTCCACTTACATTTTTATGCATTCATCCCCATCACAATTATTTACTCTCTTTACTCTCTGCTAACTGTTTTGAATAAAGATGTGATTATATCATTTGGGTGAAGTGCTATTATTTGATTTGATACCGATGTGAAAAAACTAGGGATAGTTGTTGTTATACTATCTATACTACCTGCTGTAAGAAATAATTGCTACCTAAACAGGATGGGTAGTTCATATTATTTAGTAAGAGATAGTTGCTACCGTTGTGGGTAGTTCATACTATCTAAACATTGACGAACTACGGTCGTGCTTGATCCATTCGATCAACGGAGAGGGTAGTAGGTAGTCGCTATGCGGTTCAGCACCAATTCAGCACAACTATGCAAGGTTGTTCATATCATATGAAGTTTTGGTTGCTGCTTGGCAATTCATAGCATCTATTCGGAGATGATTACAACCTAGAAGTTTATAAATTTTTTTGGTAGAGGTAGTTGTAGTACTGGCTGTTCATACTACCTAATAATGAGATGATTGCTACTTCTTCGAGATAATTCATACCATTTAATAGCCATACAGTCCGTGAGATAAGAGATGATTATTACCATTCAAGGTAATTCATATTATCTGCCTCGGCTAGTGAGTTAGGCAATGGTTATTATCGTGCGAGGTAACTTATATCATCTGAAAAGGGATGGTTACTGCAAGGCAGTTCGTACCATCTATTAGGCCATAATTGCCACCTCCACCACATCTGGATGAACCGTCTGGAACAGTGAGATTGTCAGGCCCACTGGGCACCCCACTTACGGGTGGCTACCCGGAAGATCGTTGCGGCAACGATGGCTGGTAACCAGAACTACCCTGACATTGGCACTGACCATTCCTCACCCGTATGATACGGTGTGTGTTGTTGCAATCTGCGAGTACTAGTAATGTAGAGAGCTGAAAGTTTGGAATGGAGTGCTGCTAAAGATGAAGAAGAATGACTTAAAAGGGAGTTAGCTGAAAAGAAGAAGATGGATACTTTGGCTGAGAAGGTCGCTCCTAAAATAGCACCAAAAAAGAAAACCAAACCTGTTGCAAAACAGGTGGAGGATGAAGGTCAAGCTGTTAGAAGAGGTAGAAGTCAGACGCGCAAAGAGGATGATAAGGATTCGGCAAGCCCTTCAAGGAGCGTGGTTAAATAATGCGCGTCTTTTATTGGAATGCTCAAGGGTTGGCTAAAGATGGTGCAAGAGCCAAGTTGACAGAGCTTTTTTTCTTGCACAAACCTGACGTAATTTGCATTGCAGAACCGCATGTTTTTTGCACTGCTCGTTTTGTTAGGTCACTCAAATTCGTTGATTTTTGTAAGGATGTTATTACAAATGAGGTTGATGGAGAAAAGGGTAATATTTGGATTTTATGGAGGAATACTCTGTTGCGGTCTGATATTTTATCTTCTTCAAAGCAGGTAATTACTGTGAATTTTGTAGGTGATTTCATCACGGCTGTCCATGCTTCTTATGATCCGGTGGCAAGGAAAATACTTTGGCGTCAATTGGGTTTAGGTTATATATCTATTTCTTGGTTGGTGTTGGGTGATCTTAATTGCGTTCTACGCTTGGAGGAAAAGAAGGGTGGAAGACCAATCAAAGAAGTTCATATGAATGAGTTTCGGAGCTGGATTTCTGACAATGGCTTGGTTGAGGCTGATGCCATTGGTAAGAAATATACTTGGTCTAATTGTCGAAGTGGAGCACAAAGAATTGTTTCTAAACATGATAGAGCGGTTGTTAATGATGCTTGGTGCTATAAGTACACCAATTGGAGATGTAAGGCCTTGCCTAGAGTTTGTTCGGATCATTCCCCCAATTTGGATTTTCTTTTGAAAATCCAAGGCCGACTAGAGTTCCTTTTAGAATTCAGAAAATGTGGCTTTCCCATCCAGGTTTGTTGAGGAGAACTGGAATTTGAAGCTTAATGGTGCGCCACCTTTTGTTTTTACTTCTAAGCTGAAGAGACTAAAGGAGGTGTTGAAAACTTGGAATAGAAATATTTTTGGAGATGTGCAATTTCGATTGAAGCAGGCTGAATTGAAACTTGAAACTGAGAATGATCTTCTTGATTATGACCCGGCTGATGAGTTTCAATTCCTAAAAGTTGCGGATGCTAAAAAGGTTGTTGATGATGTGAGAACGGAGTTGGCAGTTATGCTTAAGATGAAGTCGAGAGTAGCTTGGTTGGAGGATGGTGACCAGAACTTTCATAATAGCATCCATATGAGGAGAAGTCAAAATACCATCTCAGAACTTAAGGTTCCTAATGACACTACTTTGTTTTTGCAGGATAAGATAAAGGATTTCATTGTTAATCATTATCAGTCCAAGTTCAATGGTGGTGACGTTAATATTGATCCATCTTTGTTTGATATTGATCATGAGAGTATTTCAGCTGCTGAAAGTGCTTTCATGGATGCTATTCCGTCTTTGGAGGAAGTTAAGTGGCGGTTTTTGATTTGGGAGCTGATTCTGCGCCTGGCTCGGATGGCTTCACAGGTTCTTTCTATATACAGTGTTGGGACATTATTTCTAGAGATCTTTTTAATGCCATTGCAAACTGTTGGTTTATGCGTAAAATTCCCAATGGCATTAACTCTAGTTTTATTGTTCTTATTCCGAAAAATAACAACTCTGATGCTATTAAAGATTATCGGTCAATTGGATTGAGTAATTTTTGATTCAAGATCATTACTAAGATTATGACTACCAGGCTTGGTACTGTGTTAAATAAGCTGATATCTGAAGAGCAAGTGGCGTTTATGAAGGGTAGAAATATACATGAGAATATACCATTGGCGTATGAGTTGATCAATGAGATCAATACAGAAAGGAAGCATGGTAATGTTGGCCTCAAGCTAGATATTTCTCAAGCCTTTGATACGGTTAGTTGTGATTCCATAGCTGAAGTTTTTCGTCAATATGGCTTTTCTGATTCTTGGTGCATGTGGGTTCTTAATATCCTTAGCTCAGTTCGGATTTCTGTCATGATTAATGGTTGCCCTGAAGGTTACTTCAGTATTACTAGAGGTTTGCGACAAGGTGATCCTCTATCTCCTTTGATTTTTGTTCTTGAAGATGTTTTAAGTCGCAATCTTTCTAAGCTGTTTGCAAACCGTAGTATGAATGTTATGGTTAGTAAAAAAGGTGTGGCGCCTACACACCTGCTTTTTGCGGATGATATCCTTGTATTCTGTAGAGGTAATCTTCATAGTTTGCAAAATTTAAAGAATATGTTGGTTTTGTATCAACATGCGTCTGGACAGTGCGTAAACTATGCAAAGAGCAAGTTCTATCACGGAGGTGGTACACTTTCTCGTGCTATTGCTATTTCTATCTATTTGGGTATGGAAAGAGCTATATTTCCGGATAAATACTTAGGAATTCAATTGAAACCTGGTATTGTTCGTCATATTCATGTTCGCCAAGTTGTTGAAAAGATTATGGACAAGCTGCCTGGATGGAAAAGTAAGCTTTTATCCTTTCAGGAGAGACTTGTGCTAATTGAATCGGTTATTTCTAGCTATGTTATTCATTCTATGGCTGTTTATAAGTGGCCATGCACGGTTATTAAGCAAGTTGAAAGGGCCATTAGGAATTTTCTTTGGTCTGGTGATGCTGAGAAACGTAAATATTTTACTGTTCTATATGATGATCTGTGTATCTCGAAGCGTGAAGGTGGCCTTGGTATTAAGAAGTTGAATGATGTTAATAGGGCAATGCTAATGAAGCTTTTGATTTCTATTCGGGACTCAAACAAGATTTGGGCCAGATTTTTGAGGGCAAAATACTTTAAGATCAATGGCAATTGGATAGATTATAAGCTGAGTTCTTCGGTTTTTCCAGGAATTCGCTTGGTTTACAATTTTGTGCAGAAGCATACATGCTCGATTATAGGTAATAGTGCTAATACTTCCTTATTTTTTGATAATTGGTGTGGTGATTTTTCTATTGCGCATAGACTTGGCATCACTTCCAAAGGCCCTAATGATTTTATGTCCAAAGTAAGTGGTATTATTGTTGAGTGAGCTTGGAGCATTCCTCAGAGAACTAGAGATTTGATGATTCGATGCAATTTTGACGTTGATGATTTGCCAATTATTGCTGGTGGTGAAGATTATACAATTTGGGATTTAGATAGCAAAGGCGTTTTACAGTCAAATCGGCTAAGGCCTCTATTAAAGTGCCTGCGGAAGTTGTGCCTACTGCGACTCTTTTTAGCAGGCAGGTTGTGCATCCTACCTTAAGTGTACAATACTGGAAGATTTGGGCCAAGCAATGTTGTGCTAGTGAAGACAATATTATTAAGAAGACAGGTAGGAGCATGCCTACTATGTGCCGCTTGTGCAGGAAAAGTTGCGAAACTCTTAGCCACATCACTTGGCATTGCCGAGTTGCTAGGAGGATCTGGGCTTGGGCGGCTAGAATTTTCAAACTGCAACCTAATGAAGATCTGTTGGATTCGTATAAGGCTGTTAAGGGTTGTAGCAGAATGATAAAGGACTTATGGCTTGTTGCAAATCTTACAATTGTCACGGAATTATGGAAGTTACGCAATAAGTCTTATTTTGAAGATATGGCAGTTCAATGGCTTGGTTTTAAAGGGAGAGTTTATCAGGTAATTCGTGATAACTCAATTAAAATGAAGGGTCATATGTATAATAATTTAGAGGATCTGCGCATTTTGAACTATTTCAAGGTGCGACATAGATCGTGCAAAACATCTACACCAATTGAAGTTAGTTGGACTCCTCCTAATCAAGATGAAATCATGACCTGTTGTGATGGTGCGTCTTTCGGAAATCCAGGCCAAGCTGGTTCTGGTGTTGTTTTCCGTGATGCAAACTCGGAAGTGCTTGGTGTTCTTTTTGTTGGTCTTGGTTGGCAAACCAATTACTATGCTGAAGTTTGTGCAATTATTTATGGTGCGATGTTGGCTAAGAGATGGAATATGCGGAGTCTCTGCGTTCGTTCTGATTCGATGAGTTATATTCAAGCTTTTCAAAAAGGTGAACTGCCGTGGCAGCTGGTGCACAAGTGGAAACTTGCGAAGTATTTTTACAACAATATTCGTTATATTCATAGCTATAGAGAAGCTAATTTTTCAGTTGATGTCTCAGCCAAGCAAACATGTTTGCTGACTAAGGATTTATTTAAGTTTTATGAGGGTAGGCCAGGCTTTATTCTGTTTGTGGAATGGCATGGAAGGGTTTATTATCGCTTCAAATAGGTTTTCCTGTGAATGGCCTCACGGCTAGTCATTAGGGAGGCCTAGTCCCTGTACAGTTTTTCGCATTTTTTAATTTTAATTGACCGAGTAGGAAAAAAAAGTGTGTTGTCAGGCCCACTGGGGAACCCCACCACCTCAGTGGCTACCTGGAAGACCATTGGCACTGGCCGATGGTGGCTGGTATCCAGAACTACTCTGACAATTCTGACATTTACATGACCCTTAAACGAGGTTTCTGTTCAGCAAAATCTCAGTCTATGAACACTGGTGTTCGCTTGGAGATGATTGTCACTTGCACAAGGTGATTCATATCATTTGGTTGGTTATCAATGATATCTGGAACTGTACAGCAGTTTGAAGGATTCGATGAACCTTGGAATGAAAACAGAGCTTGCCTGCTCCTGAAGAAGCTTGGCATAAATCGATGAACATTTTCTTGGTAAAATCGAATTAGTCTGAAAATTTTGAAAATCTAGTTTCTCGAGTGGCGTATCAGAGAGTCGGAGCTTTCCAAGCGGGTCGTAACCCGACCCGTTGGAAGCAAAAATTCTCTGGTCCGCTGCAGATACACCACGGTCTTGCGTTTGCAAAGAAGTTATTCGTTGATACTAGATGCACATAAGGAGTGTGTTTGCACCTGGTTTATGAGTGGGATCAATTTGCTTGGACAAGGGTGTCCAAAGACCTGCATTTGATCACAACCACAAGCGGATGTTCTTGTCGACTGCAAATCAACAATTGTTGCTACTGAAATTGATTTTGGAGAAAGGGAAAGACAAGAGTTGCCAGTTGTGCATGGACAGTAAAAATGAGTTCCAAATTTGCAGAAGAATGCGGCATTCTTGCTTCATGGAACGTAGGCAGTGGCGCCTCATTTGCAAGGATTATGGCCTTGTTTGCAACTGTCCAAAGTGTTTATCCGCGGAAGTCATTGAGTGATATGACTTTGCTGAGCTCTATGGTGATGCTCAGAATCACCAAGTTAAGTCCGTTCCAGTTGTGCAAAGGTGCACAAGTTTGTATTAAAATTTGGGTGCTAATTGGCATAGCAGGAATGCAACAGTAGCATGCGCCAAATGAGATTTAGGCATGGCCAAGATGCATGATGCGGTTGGAGATGCAAGTTAGGAGAATTGTAGATGCATGGGGAAAGAGAAGGACAAAGTAGTGGTGATGCATAAAGATGGCATGTGGTCATTATTGAAGAAATCTTCATGAAAGCTAAAGCAGCATGATGGCATCATTTTGAAGGAGTATTCACCTAAGTGTCAATTATATTGTGCTTCGTTATGGGAGTGACATAAGAACGTTGATAGTTGGAAAAGTGCATGTGGCAAAGTGAATTACTACATTGGGGATAGTAGGTGTTGTCTCGCTTCCTTTGTTTCTTAGAAGCGAAGATGAAGTCAGTAATGCAAGGCTTGTTAGTTCTTACAAGTTGCAATCAGTTGACGCAAGTATTTGCTCAAGTTTGAGTATACTTTCAGTTTGGGTCGAGTGGACCTTGGTGTTGGAATGAAGTCTCTCTATGTAAGGTAGTAGTGAATGAGGGTATTTGAAGTGAAAGATCTTGCCTCTTTCGTTTAAGGTAAAGGTAGTTCGCGTGGAAGATGATACATAACATATTAAGCCAAAATATGCAATAGAAGACGGTGAAAGTGAAAGAAGCAAATAGAGTTGGTGGCATAGTCGAGTTTGCTGTTGAGAGTTATGTGGAAGTGCGACGGCATATGGAAACGATAGCATAGAGTAACACAACAAGAATGAAGATGTAAGTCCATCAAGTATATGAGTTAAGCGTAACTCTATGTTTGGAAGAACATGATGTTGTTTTTCCGCCACGTTAAAGCGTAGCAGTTTGAAAGACAGAGTGATGCTTAAAGTGTTGGTTTCAAAGGAGCGTGAAGAGGAACCCTATCCAGTGACCCAGGTATCCTAGGTCATGACTATACCAAAGTCATGCAGTTCAATCAAGGTGTAGCGAAAATCCAATCAAAGAACAACAAGGTGCTGGTTCTTTGGCATACAAATGGTGCAAAGCTAGGAGGCGTAATTTACAATATGATTTGGAGGCCAAATCTATTGTAAGTTTTGTTGCATTGCTGAAGACAACAAAGGCTACGGGTTGTGGCGCATACCAGAGTGGTATGGAATCATAACATGCATACCTTAAGGAAAGGCATGATTCGGGGTAGGCGCATATGATTGAAGAACACTTAGTCTACAGTAAGGCCTGTTGAATTGTAAGAGTGCAACGTCAGTTGGAATTGAAGGCAGTAAGCTAAGTTATGCATATCAGGGTGATATGTTGGTTGTTTGGCGTGTACACTTAGGCACAGAATGGCTGGAGAAAAGATTTGTGATGCTGATGCAATCGGAGGTGGAAAATTAGCACGAAATGTCGACATAATTTAAACATATGCATAATTCTTATCATTAATTGTTCAAAGATATTTCTTGATAATGAAGGTGCCCCAAGCCGAAATATTCTTTTAATTAAGATTTTCGAATTATATGTTTGATTTTCCAGCAATCAAAACGAATTGAATATCCAAGAGTAGTTGCATCTGGTGGACAACTAGTTTTTCCTCCTCCAATTATAATAATGTAATGAGCAGGTGTCACTGTAGTATATTGGTAAAGTCATCGAGTGATGATATCAGTGACCTGAGTTCAAAACTCGCCAGCACCAAATTCTTTACCGATAAAAAAATAATAATAATGTAATGGTAATATTATATAGTTGTTGACGTTGCTTTATGAACCAATGCTTCTGACTTGAGTATGATAAAACTGTTAGAGATAAAATTAAGACTAAATGATGTACGAATAATATATATATACACACACCTTTTTGATCATCAGCATGGCTCAATTCCTTGAAGCAAAATAACCCTATATTCAATACACCAGCCACTAATATCCATAACATAAAAATCCCTAAGATTAACTTTATAAAGATACGATTTAGTTGAGCATCATTCATAAATGGATAGTTACTAGCCCTTGAATTACTGTTAATATGGATTGTGGAGATGGGGAAGGAAATTTAGCGACCGATGGTGAAGATGGATAACAATTTACTTGTTTAGTTGTTAGGTGATTTTATTATTGGGTGTAAATAAAAAGTCAAGAGATGACATTTAGGATGCATGCACAATTATATGGGTGGTGCATAGAATTACTGGGGATGAGAATTTATGTGTATGGGAAATAGAGATAACCTTTTTTTTTTAATTCTCTCATATCATAAGCTAAAAGGTTTTTTTTTTTTTTTATATCAGACAACCGGGGTTAAGGAGACCCCATCCCAGAAACAGACTTAAAAACAAAAGACAAAACACAAAACACAAAAAACAACTGAAAAAACTAACTACGAGAATACAACTTCCCCTCTCTATCTTTTCTTATAATCTCTTTTTTTTTTTAATACTATCTTCTCTTATAATCTCATTTAGCTCAGAAGAGAACTCCTCAATATCTACATCAACCCATTTGTTAGGGGGATGCTAACTCGCCAAAAGGTCAACTGCTATTTGTTTCTTTATAAACATGAGATACCTTAAGAACCTCAAAATAAGATCTAAATCTGGATCAAATTCCATGGTGGATGACAATCCTTCTTAGTAAGAAGAAAATAGATGAGCATAGAATCAATGGTTAAGTGAACTTTTTAAAGCTAAGTGAACTTTATTAATACTCCTCACAACAACCAAGTTAAAACCTAACTCAACACCATGAATCTCATGAGCATTAACAGAGATAGAAGGTCCACCTCTGTTAGTTGTTGTAACAACACCACCAAAACTGGTTCTCAACACAGGTAAAAGTTACGTATGGACTAAGAATTACATTACCCAAGTAAAACTATAGGTGAGCTGGACACTAATTTTCACAAATTGATATACATAACCAAAAATTGTTGGGCCAAAACCAGGGACATGCTACAACCAGGGTTAGTGTCACATGCCCATTAAATCGCCTAAAATTTTCTATCGGACGTGACCGGCGATACTTGCAGTTCAGTGATTCAACATTACCCACAAGTACTCAGCCTTGCATACTTGCATCAAAGTATGCATCTGCCTTCACTCATAAGGCCATACGCAACGGAAGTCTTTTCTTCTTTCTCTCTTACTCTTCATGCCCCCATAAGCATAAGAGGTTTGCCATGCATAAATGTACTCAAACAACTTCACAAGATTAGAAACATAATGAACACAAAGAACTAACACAATAAACTCATTTTATTTCATTAAGGAAGATTATACAAAGCAATCCGTCACATGGACCAAACAGGCCATTCACCCTCTTGGTGAATGCCTAACTCTCTCTACAAAATCAGTGGTTCTTCTCCAATTGAACAACACCAACATTATTGATCCCTAAGCTATTTATACAAGCTAATGATCAGGCCAAAACTTCTGTGCAACCGCTTGTACATCCTACAGACAGCCACATGTCCACAGGTAGTTTCCATAACCGCATAAAGTGTGATAACTGACTAGCCTTTACCAACTCTCGCCAAATCACGCCACACCTGTCCCAAACGGTTGTAGACACTCTAATATGGTTATAAATTCAATTTATAACCGTTCCACCTTGTCTCACTTCATTGGCATGCTCGCAAAGCCAATAACCAACATTTGAGCTATAATGTGCCACTTTTACTCCAACTTGATGCACCACTGCATATGGCCATGATATGAACTTTCTAAGACGCCTTAGTTAATCCAAATTCATGCCAACATGATTTCCAATTGATGCAAATACGTGCCATATACTCATATGAGTTATTCTTGCTTTACTTAGCCAACTTATTGCTTGACAATAGTAACGCGCACTCTCGCATTACTAGCTTGTTTGCATTATTCAAGCTGTGGCCAGCCTTGAACTAATGCATAGACCAACTCTTGGCCTATTCTACCTTCTTGCATTATCCTTGAGTTTGGGACAACTCAATTTCACGGACATGCCAACATGACAACATCGCATGTTGCATGTTGCACCTTGCCATTTTTGCCTTGTCTTGCCTTTCTCTCAATGAAGCTTCATTGTGTCGGCCAATAAGCTTCATTACTTAGCCAAATATCTTTACAATGTAGCGCCACTCTTGCGCTTCATTGGCCATGTAGGATTATGCCATTCTTAGCACTTGACAGTCTATGCAGTGTTGCGCCATTCTGGTTGCACACTGACTTGGCCTACAACTTTGTAACGCGTAATCATTGTGCGTCACTTGAATCCGTGTTATAGTTAGCTACAACTTGGATTTACGAGTTTCTTATTGGATGGGATAGCAATGTTTGTTTTTCATTTCTTTGGTGTACAGTGAGAAGTTTAAATTTAGACTTCATTGAATAAATAAATAACTAAAAATTATGACCACAACCAGTTCAATTCAAAACTGGTGTCGGCTGTCGAGTAAGTTAAGATTAGATGGAGACGATTTTAAATGAAGCTTCTTTTTTTTTTAAGCAAAATGAAGTTTATTTGTTTGATGCACATGTTATTTTAGTTTTGTTTTAGTAAGAGCACCGGATATTTTAATGAGTGATGCCAGATAAATCCAATAAAATGGTAGGACGATAAATATTAATTCTAAAACAAGTCAATCTTTGTGGGCGTATTAACTTTCATTTCATCCTTCACCAGTTCTTATGTGTTTTATGGGGTAATTTGGACTCCAAGATTCAAAGTTCTCTACTGGAAATGGTTACTCCATGTTTCATATTCGATCTCAAGATGGCGGAAATTAAAAGGCTTGGACGAAGAAATTTCGATGAGTAGAACAGCAAATTAGATAATTGTGCAAGCAGGTAATGGTCTGGCGGAGCCGCGGTGAGGCCGGTGATTCCTTTATTAAGCAATAAGCAATTCTCATTTTCAGTACATACTACCTACGTTCCCATTATATTGGTGGAGAAGTGAGTTTTTCTTAGAATAAGAATTTTTTTTGATTTCATACATTTCCATTCTCTTTCCTGTTTTATCCTTTGTACAATTTCCAACAGTAGAAATATTAACTTAATTATGGTGATAACTACCTATAATAAATAAGGACAATATATGAAAAAATCCATCTTAGAATTGAAAATCTTCCTATTTAATGGGACTACAAATTTTTACAACTCCGTCTCTATAATAGAAACGGTTGGAATATTTCAGAACGGGGGTGGTAGTAATGACCAGAATCTTCTTCCATTCGCATTAACAGAGATTCCATAATCAATGGATAATTTTCTAATCTGTTGAAAAAACAACAGGTTTCCCGCCGTAAGGTAAGCCAATATAAATCCTTTTCCTTTTTCCTCTCTTGACAGCTAAAAGACAAAGCATGCACGTCGACGTTAAAGGGCATACCTGTAATTTAAATAGAAACTTATGCTCCTTCGTAACTACACTAGTCAAAACATTAATAAAATAACTCGAAAAAACGTGACTTTATTTCTTCTTCTTCTCGACTCGAGTTCTTTTCACTTTCGCTTTTGTCGTACTTCTAACTAAACACTTATCCTTTGTTTCTGTGGAACTTTATTTAGTTTGCTTGTTTGCGAAATTTAGAGAATCTAAAGAAAAATGAGAAAGAAAATAAAGAAAAACGAGAAATAGTCGAAATTCAATGAAGATTAAGAAGAAGTTAGAAAATGGGGAATAAGATGTGTAGTTCAAGAAGGGACATGGTTGAAGAGAGATTTACAAGACCACAAAGACTTATTAGACAACCATCATATGTTGATTATAAGAAACTTAGAAAATTGATACTCAGTGAAAAACTTGCACCTTGTTTCGATGGAATTGAGGATATTTCTGATGATTCTGACGATCTTGAAGAATGTCCCATTTGTTTCTTTGTAAGTGTATTACTATACTTTCAATGATTTTGTGTTGTTTCTTGTATGGTTTTTGATTTTTTTTTAATATGTGGGTTTATTTGATTAATTTTGAGCAGTTTTATCCTAGTTTGAATCGATCCAGATGTTGTATGAAAGGAATTTGCACTGGTAAGGGTTTCTATAAGGTTTTTATGAAATTGTGAAACAAACCAATCAGCCATTCAACAATTATATATATATATATATATATATATATATATATATATATTTTTTTTTTGTAGAGTGCTTTTTGCAGATGAAGCCATCTCCTGTTACACAGCTAACTCAGTATCCTTTTAACTATTTCTCACTTGTTACAATTTGATTTTTTGTTTTGTTTTTGCTTTTCTTGCAGTTTTTCCTTACTTTATAGTGAAATTTCTGTAATTTTAATGGAATATATTGTTTCTGGATTATGTTGAAGGAGTACTAATGGATGTTTTGCGATTCCATGCAAGGAAAGAGCTTTTTTCTTGTTAAGCAGATTTAGAATGCTGTTTTCTTCTTTTTCAAATTAAACTAAACACATAAAGGTGTAAGTTGTACATAGACGAATTCGTAATTGTTTCGTGATAATTAGAAACAAATTTGATTTCATTTGTGAAGATGCATTTGAATGTAGATAAATTAGGATATGTTGTTCTGATCTAATAGATCGTTGAGTGTGTGGTTCAGATAATTTTATGGATTACACAGTGCTCCTCTTTCAGACTGGTATACGTGTATTTTACTGATTTTCATTTGTGATACGCTGAAGTGTTATTGCTTACAAATTAGTAAACAATGCCTGGATATGGATGCGGTATAGAGCCTTGTGTAGGTGCTGATAAGTATTTAGGACTGTTTTGTGAAGGATATGGGTACGAATGCCGTGTAAGACAAGTAGCCAAAAGCACACACCTAACACGCCGCATCAAACTTTGTGATGTGCGGGCACCCCCGAGTGTCTGCAAGTTGTGACATGCTGTTCATGTGTCGGACGTTGCAAAATCCTAAAATGTGAAGTGTCCTTGTCATGTAGTTTTGACACTTTCCATTTTTAGGTAGTTGGATGTTGTGAACTCAAGAAAATGAATCATTTTGTATTCCTGAACTATTAAAGGTGCCCGTTTTGCAAATGCTCCAGCTATACTGTTGAGTACCGTGGGGCAAGAACGAAGGAAGAAAAGTGCATTGAACAAGCTGTATGAATCTAATCCCTACTCTATTATCCTTTTGGTGTTACATACATCTTACTATTTGGTAGGCCATTAGCCACAATAAACTTTGTTTTCGTAGGACTGTAAGCTTAATCTGTTCAGTTTTTGTTTGTGGTTCAGGAAGAGCAAAAGGTCATGGAGGCCAAAATTAGAATACAATCTGAAGAATTGCAAAACTCGGATCAGGTCAGGCTTACCAATAGAAACTTGTGTGTCATGGAAGTTCAGTCTCCAGCTTCAGGTTCCATGGAGGTGTCAAATGGTTAGTTACTATGTTATTCGATTTTGTTTTATTTATTAAAAGAGTTTATAGTTACAAAAAACATTAGTGTCACAATGATATAAGAGTCTACGTATTCCTTATATTAACTGAACACAAATTATCTTTTTACATCTGATATACTAAATATAATATGTTTTTGATTTGAAAAGCAGGCGGTGTACAGGACTTAGGGGCCTTGAGCCTTCCTGCTGCAAATGGACATGTTGATGCTTCCGAATCTTCACTTCTAAATGCCTGGAATGAAAGGTAATGCTTTCAGTTATATAACTTTCCGTAATTTATTCAGGTGGTATTCTATCTAATTCATATTAACAAGATTTCTTTCGAGTAGGAAATTTTGATTTGACTGTGGGAGTCATTGTAGAGAGAACTAGTAGGGATGTAAATAGTGTTAAGCTGTTATATTCTTGCTTGAATAGATCAATGAGGTTACATAGTCCATCACCATTTTTTGATCTGGAGATAGATTTCAGTTATCCATGTTTCGGCGGACAGATGCTACATGAGAAGACATGTGTGGAAAATGCATACTGTTAACTGTAATTTCCAGGGGAATCCTGCTATCCAAGTTTCAAGCATTCAGTTTATACTCATGTTTTGACTTGCTATGAACTGTGGTAAATGGCAGCTGTATTTCAATCAATAGCTAATCACAGAATTTTTTTTACCACATAGAAATGCAGAATTTGGTGTAGATCTTGAAGAACTCATGATGATGGAAGCTATTTGGCGCTCTATTCAGGTTTGTCTGATGCTAGTTTTTCTTTCATGTTACTGTTCCCATCTATTTTTACAAGTGACAAGGTATTATGCTACTATGGCATTGACGAGTACTCAGTACCAGAATTTAATTAACAGATAACAGAAAGGTTTTGTGTATATCAGCATTTGGGACGAAACTGATGTTTCTCTCTTTTAGCTACTAAAACTTTTAATAAAATGACCTAGGTAACCAAGATATGATCCCAATTTTGTGCTCTAGGGACATTGATACCTGGACTAAAACAGATTCATCCTTTTAGCATGTATAATTTAGTGGGATTCTTCACGGATGGCCGGGATATTAATTTACATGTGAACCTAATTTCTCAGGATATCGCCTCACATAAGTGTGCATCTGGGCGATCTTCAGGCTCAAATGGCAATGGTAGATCCCGAATTGAGAACTACCTTCCATACGAAATCATGTCATCTTCAACACTCACAGACCTTCCGGATTGTCTTCCATCAGATTCAGCAAGTGGTGGAATTGCTATTGCAGTTGCAAGAATTGCTGAAAGAAGCATTCTTCACTCTGGAACATTTCACTCAATTAGGGAATTCAGTCAGACTAGTCAAACCCAAAATGAAATTTCTGTGGGAGAACACGAGGCTGGACCTTTTGAATCTTCTGAAGATCCTGACTTCAATGATGCAAGATCAGGAAATGAATGTCTCTCCATTTCTTCAACCAGTAGTGACGATAGTTGGGATTCATTCTCTGCATCTCTCCAAGATAGAAATCCATGTTCAGATGAAGACGGTTTCAACTCTGATGAAGATCCAGTAATGGAGGTTTTCGACACCGACTCCTCTTGTTTAAGTAGTGTTCATACAATCTCAGATGTGTCTACTAACCAAATCCCAAGTGATTGCAACAATTATGAGAGCTACTGCGGCTCCAACCATCCAGGCCCTATAGCCTCACAAGCTGACTCAAGGTTGTTGGATAACTCCAATTCATAGTATACGACTGAATTTATATGCCTTACATTGGATTATAATAACTCAAGGTTAGATACTGCCGACTCCTCTTTTTCCTCTATATATTATCTTTTATTGTAGTTATGATGTATTTAGCTTATTGATGATGTTTTATATTTCTACCACGGTTTTTTTAGGTCTTGTAAAGGATGGATCGAGAATGATGATGCACTCATCCATATTTGCCTAGGAACTCCGTTCAGGCTTGTTGGATCATTCACCTCAGGATTTTCTACCTTTTTAAAAGCATCCCGAAATTTGGGTTTCAAATTACTATTTGGGGTGAAATGTATCATAACTTGTGCATGTGATTTATCTTGTACATTATAGGCATGCCACATAGATCAACCGAGAAGAATTAAATTTGTTGTTGTTGTTAGGCGTGTGAAACATTTTAGTGATTGTGTTTTTGGTTAACGGAGGAAATATAAATGCTGTTCTTTTTATAGTGGGCAATGTAACAAATTGCCAACTTTTTAAAGAATTATTACAAGCAACATATAGCTGCTTTGGAGATAGTGTTGAATCTTCATTTTCTGCTTTAAAAAATTGTCAGGCTCAAACAGCTGAAGCTTCTACCGCTGGAGGAGTTTCAGAAATTCTCTTGATGCTGTATCCAAGGTTATTTATTGTCTGGTTACCGAGCTTCAAATTGACCATCTTCATCGTGTATTTATATAGCATCTGCGTGGGTTTCCTCCATCGTATGATAGAGTAGTGGTATTTTAAGTGTGGGATTATTTATTTTGAAAGCTGTAGTGTAGTTATAATGTCAAAATCACTTGGCATGGAGGTTTGAAGGCAGTTAGCTGCAACTTATTGGATGATTAGTGAACCTCTTCCTGTAAGGATTTACCCTGTGCCGGGGGTTTTGTGTCCCCTGAAGTTGCTTCACAATTTACAGTTTTTTCTCAAGGGGGTGTTAGCAAAGACATACCCAAGTGCAGAAAGTCCGAAAGAAGTGCTTCATACAGCCACAGAATATATGACTGGCCGTTGTTCTGAACAGGCTGCTCAGCTTGTTACCCTGGCAAGGGAAGCTAATGTGGAACAAGGTAAAAGAAAGCAATACTAGATTGCTATAAGCAAGAAGAGAAGAGAATTCAAGCAAGAAGAGAAAGATAAGTTTTGTGTTTAATAATTTGATTGAGTAATAGATAGCTCTTACAAGACTTAATCTAGCCTTTATATAGGCTTGAAGAATAACTAAACTAGGAAACAGAAAACTAAAAGGAAATCTAAAAGAATCCTAAAAATAAGAAAGACTGAAACTAGGAAACCATGGAAGCCAAACCTCTAAGCGGAATCTTCTGGAATTGTAGTATGCCCTGCATCAGTCCCCCCTTCTAGAGTAAAGCTCGTCCTCGAGTTGTCCAAACAAACCAGAAGTTCATTGTCACCATGAAACGTAAAAATCTCTTGAACATTAAATGTGTTGGAGATATTCCAATCATTTGGTAGATCAATAACATAAGCATTATCATTGATCTTCTTTAAAACCTTGAAAGGACCATATTTCTTCATCTTGGTTTTGTTATAAGTACCCACTGGAAATCTCTCTTTTCTTAGATGTATCATCACGAGCTCCCCTTCCTTGAAGGTTTTAAACTTCTTGTGTTTATTAGCATCCTCTTTATATTTAGAATTGGACTTCTCCAGTTTAGATTTTACTTCATTATGTAATTCAGTTGCTTTCTCTACAAAAGAGTCGACTGCAGTGTTTGTACTATGTGTGGTGGGTAAGGCTACCAAATCAAGAGTATGATTAGGTACTTTAGAGTACACAATCTCAAATGGAGTTTTCCCAGTAGAACGATTCACAGAAGTGTTGAAAGCGAATTCCATATGTGGCAATAACACATCCCACTGCTTACTATTATCCAGGCACTTAGCTCTAATCAAATTCCCAAGTGATCTATTAACAACCTCAGTCTGTCCATCAGTTTGCGGATGTGAAGTTGTGCTGAATTGTAAAACTGTGCCTAAGCGCATCCATAAACTTTT